>NC_072474.1:108028522-108329855 GCF_027574615.1 Eptesicus fuscus | reverse complement strand
GTGCCTTAGAGATCGAAGCCAACAACTAAAAGTGAACCCAGAAATAGGACACAGAGAATCCAGATTTTGGTCATTGTTTTAGTGGCTTGATGAAGCATTTCCTGAAGCCATATTTAGTTTTCCAGTCAGAGTGAGTTAGCTCCCTTTTAAAATTTAATTCAGTTTGAGTTATAGTTTCTGTTCTTAAAAATTTACCATCTTTCAGATTACATCATAAGTGATACAACCATACACAGAGTTAGGGAATATACACTATGTGACTCTATATGGTACATGATTGAATTGGAGAAATTGGATGTTTCTTAATTTCAGGTATTATAATCACATCTGATTATACACTGGCTATTTCAACAAAGGCTTTATATCATGTGCCAATTTTGCTTTTTAACCTTACTTGGGGCAGTTCCCATTATAAACACCGAGTTCCTTGATGGCCACCATTTTGACTTCCGTATTCTTGGCAATATTTCAGTGATGGCACGCTTTTCAACTCATATTTACACTCATAAACTCAAGTTAAAATTGAGTTTTAAACAAAAGCCAAAGTAGGCCTGGGCTCAAACTTCTCCCCATGGTTACACACATATAGGTGATAGTATTTAGTGTTTTCATTTAACACTTCATAATATCTAACAATTAGTGCAATGGTGTATCCAAATACGTTTATAAATGCTTAGGTAAAGCACAGAACTCCAAATGTATAATGTTATGGTAACAAAGGGATCTTTCAGGTTTCTTTGTAACTGAAGAGTAAGCAACCAGCCAGAGGATGTGTGGCCTACTTTATTAATTAGGATATAGGTTCACTTATAACTAAATAGAAGGTTTGAAACAAAATGGAAGTTTATTTCTCTTTCACAGATAAGATAGTATGGCTTTGCTCTATGAATTCTTCAGTGACCCAGGTTCTTTCCATTTTATTGCTCTTGTATCACTAGGATGTTGTTCAAAGATTCAAGTTGGCTCAGCAGCAGTCTGCATATCAGCTAAGGTGAATACGGAGAGGAGAAGGGAAGGAAGTATTGGTTGGAATAGGTTGGAAAATATTAGTGGCTTATTTTTGTTTGTGTGAAGTGTTTTTTATGGGTTACTAGGGGTTTTGTTTCATGTTTCTCACACTCAGGAATACCAGATGATGGACATGCATCATCTGAAGCATAGGTAGGGACTGTAGCAAGAGAAGGGCAGCTGGAAAGTCTTGTATCAGAAGTTAAATGACTTTGTCCTTCACCTATTAACCAGAAATGATCCCAGGGCCACATTTTACATCAGAGTCAGTACAACCCTACAGTAAAAGTAAGGAAATAGTCCTAATGACTACCATAGAGGGCATGTTCCTTCAAAGTTGCACACATCAGTTCTTCTCACATCCTATCAGTAAAAGCTCAGGCTTCACCTAGCCAAAAAGAAAGTTGGTAAATGCTAGTCTTCATTTCTGTTATAGTGGTTATAATGTCTGGCATTTCCATTTGAGTCTTTCTTAGAGTTTCCATCTCTCTGCTTACATTATATCTGCTCTTCCATGCTCTGCTCTTTTCATCAGAGCCTTAGCATATTAATCATGGTTATTTTACCTGGTCTATGGAGATGCTATATTTACAGAGATGTTAGCTGGGTCTCCAGCTGTCATTTTGGGCCATGAAGACAGGGGAGGAATGTCACACTTTAGGTTTGGGGGAGCAGTGGGCTAGAAAGATCCCGAGTTCCTGAGGAACAAGAAGTTGCAATACCGTCCTGGACATTTCAGCCCGAGGCTTTTTTAATGATATAAATAAACTTCTATCTTATTTAAGCCACTTACCAGTACTTTCAGGGTTTCCATTTTTCCTAATAAAACCTAATTCTAACTGCTATAAAACCTACCCAAGATTATATGCAGGGGGGAAATGGGTTCACGGGGCAGCTTTGCAGGCCTGCAGCAGAGAGAAAGAACAAACTTGATTTCTTTATTGTCTAGCTCCTTCACTAAACCAGTGACAAAATAAGAAACTCACAGCTGAGCAAGTTCTCCTACCGAAACAAAGAAAGCAGAGGGGAACTGTGTAAATTCAGGTCCCTTAAGAAGCAGACATCAACATGAGATTAAATACGTAAGGATTTTATTAGGAGAAACACCCCAATGAGAGAAATTAATGAGGGAGCCAGGGAAGACTGGAAAGGCCATCTGCTGTGCAAATATGACCCCATGTGAAGAGAGAAGGGGATAGTGGATGTAAGCTGTGCAGTTGAAGGAAGGTTAGTCAAAGCCATGGGGGGTTCCTGGAGCCCAAGCTAACCCTGGGAGGAATCCTGTATCTCCCAGAGATGGGCCGGTCTTACTATCCCTGATGGTGCCACACTCAGTCCCTGGCCGGGGCAGCCCAGGCAAGGCAGGGCCTCACACAAGCCCTGCTGAGAGTTTCAGCGAGATCCCTGTCAATTACACTCAGTAAGCTGAGTGCTCTTGTGAAGTGCATTCTCAGGGCCATCACAGACGCTAGGAGGAGGCAGCTCCAGACAATAGGTACGTGGATGTGCACAGTGTGTCTCTGTGCAAGGGGAATACGCTCATGCCAGAGTGGCAGACTCAGCCTGCAGCCAGCAGTCAGGTGCCACCATCAGGGTTTCCTGGGGGAGGTGAGGGAACAAGGTAAGGTGCGACCTTGAAGCAGATGCCAAAAGACCTTGATGTTGATGAAAACATGGACTAACGGGCCGGAGGCAGAGGTCGAATTGCACTCAACAGCAGCTGCAGTACAAGGCTCTGGGCAGGCCGGCTTAGTGCCAGGTAAGACATCCACAGCTTCGCTGGGTTTGCTGAGAATTTACATGGACAAGGCAGAGTTCCACCTTACAGGGTGAGATTAGTTTAAAAGTCACCCGAGAGTTTTCCCAGTGTGGTATGTATAGCAGCGGTAATATATAATATTAGGAGATTCATAGATAAAATTATTATCATTTTTTGTTAATCCTCACCAGAGAATATTTTTTCCATTGATTTTTAGCAGAGGGTAGAAGGGAGGGGGGAAAGGGAAATAAAGAGAGGAGAGAGAGAGAGAAACATTGATGTGAGAGAGACACATCGATTGGTTGCCTCCCACACAGGGGCTGGAGATTGAACTTGCCACCCAGGTACGTGCCCTTAACCAAGAATTGAACCCAAGACCCTCTAGTGTGCAGGCCAACACTCAAACCACTGAACAACGCTGGCCTGGGCGATATAATTACTTTTAATAGTTATATTTAAGATTCATGGATAGTAAGACATTTCTTATTACATGGTGCTTTAAAATTTATCATTAAAATTTTAGTTTTAAATTTTTTTAAATTTAAAGAAAAGTATTCAACACATGCAAATGCTTATGGATATGGCAAACACGATGAAGTGAGGATGTTAGGTTAGGTTCACAAGTGGGCCAATGACAGGACAATGGCTAGAACCAAGGCCTGACCCTTTCTGAGGCATTTTATTGGCTCTCCCAGAAGGACTGGCTTCCAGAAGAGGAGAGCTGTCCACAGCAGGATCTGGGTGACAGGCCTTTCAGAGAAGCAGACTCACTGGAGAGTCATAGCAAAGGTTAAAGAGTGTTCCAACTGCCACTTTTATGTGCATAGTCAGACGAATCAAATGTGAGGAGGGGAAATGAGTTTCAAATAATATCCAAAGGAAAACTGGCACTGAAATGTACACAGGCTGTGGAAAGCACTTTCTAGGAAGTAGGCCTGAGTCTAGAGGCATCAGGACGGAGCTAGTAGGTTCAGAGAAGATAGAGAACAATAGATGGAATCCTGCAGGGACTCCTTCCTGTTGGGACATCTTGAACTTGTCAGTGGCTGTGAGAGGGAGCTTTTTAGGGGACAAAACCACTTCTGACAGGGACAGTCACATTGGTAGAAGGCTTGAAAGGTTTCTTTTGTATTTCCACTTTAAACTTGAGAAGGTACATAGAAAAATTAAGACTGTATTTTAAGCAAGATGACTACTGGTGGGTAGGAGTCGTGTCTTCTTGAACTTGCTATGCACACAGTGGTTGTGTAATAAATGTTCAGAACGATTGAACGTTTGACATCATTACTCATCAACAAGCAGAAATAAACACTTCGGGAACCTCCCTCTTTGCCATATAATTTCTTTCCTCCTTGTGTTCCTTAAGCTCAGCTATGATGCTCCACGAAACAGAATGACCTAGTGGCTTAAGAGGTGCCTGGGTTGAATGTTGTAGAAATCAGCAGAGAGGGCATAGTTCAGAGGAGAGCAGGAGGATAGTGACAAGAAGGGAAATAGGTCCAGCACTGTCAGATATTCTCATTATTTAGGATTGCCCCATAATTTAGAACCTTACCTTATTACTGAATGCCTGCTGCCTGATGTTTTGCCCTTGTAGAGGAACCTAGGGATTGAGATGTTAATGACGTGCATGATGTTCTTAATTTTATTTCTGCCAGGACAGGAGGTCTGCTAGTCAGGCTTGCTTTCCAGGCTGCATGTTGGGCAAATGGTGTACAGATAGCACCGATTCTCAGATATCCACACCCCTCTCAACTGGGATATGCTGTGTATCTGCTCCAAGAATTCTGGCAGTTATATCAGATCAAGTCTACAATAGAAATAAAGGAAAATATTACCATAAAACACTGATTTAATTCTATGTTAAATACTAAAAGTATTTGGCCCATTCTAGATATTTAGTAACTACCTATTAATTAACTAAATAAGTAAATATTTATTACTCGAACTGTTATAAATTGATTTAATTATGGTAACATTAAGTATCTCCCTGCAGTTTGTCAATTTCTTAGAAGGCAAGGACTGTACAATAAATCCAAAGAAGTAACATACTCTATGGTTAAAGCGTAAACACTAGAGGAGACATCATGAAATCCAAGTTCTACTCTTGGTTCTATCAAGAGTAGTTATGATTAATATTTATTGCATGCTTATAATATTCTAGGAACTTTACACATACTATCTTACTTAGTCCTCACAATGAAGCTATGTGGAAAGTACAGTGGGGTGCCTAGTTTTCCTCTGGGACTCACTGTGGAGTTTCCTCTCCCGTGCTCACTGCTAGACCATATTTCCAGCCCTCTTGCTTGTGGGAGTAGATCTACAACTAGTTCTAGCAATGGAGTGGGGATGTGAGTGAAGTGAGTTCTTTCTGGGTCAAGGTGAATAAGAGCTCATGTGTTTTCTCCACGCACTCTCTACATCCACTGCCTGGAGCAGAGATGGGGGTCCTAAAAATAACAGAGCCTTGTGGTGAAAGTTATCATTCTTAGCTCCAGTTCACAAGGGAAGAAACTGAGGCGATAGAGATCAAGTAACTTACATGGAGTCGGCAGGTGGCCATGCTGGGATTTGGTGGAGTAGATTAACGTCTTCATAACCACGAAGTGGACAGCTCTCTAAGCCTCAATTTCCTCAGTTATAAACAGAGATATTAAGATTTTCTTATAGGCATGTTATGGAGATTAATGAGTTAACATGTGGAAAACCCTAGAGAAAACAGAGCAGAAAATAACTTAAAATAATAAGTGTGTGTGTGTGTGTGTGTGTGTGTGTGTGCGCGCGCGTGTGTGCGCGCACATCCCTGAACATATTTGGAATTTGGTCACATCAAGGCTGGTTTCTTATAAAGGATCCATGGCTGAAGCCTCAGAATCTTCTCATCACCCGAGGATTTCTGTTCTGTGACATTTGTTAGGTAGGATTTGACCTGTTGTATGAATTATGTCTTTCATCTAAGGAGACTGTTTAGATACTAATTTGCTCTCTTGCTCCTAAGCAACCAGGAGTAGGGAGAGGGTCAGGCAGCTCTCAAGCTGTGTCAGGACAGCGTGGGTTACTGGGTCCTAAAGGAAGCTGTGTTCGTCCCTCCTGAGGAGAAGGAAGGGCAGCCAGCCTCAGGATGGCAAGGTGGCTGGTGAGCAAATGCCCAGAAATGCAGCACTCTCCTGAGCACCAGGAAAGCACAGTCAAGGTGCTAATTCAGGAATAAGAATGCTTTGATTTTTTAAAACATATTTTTATTAATTTCAGAGAGGCAGGGAGAGAGAAATAGAAACATCAATGATGAGAATCATTGATCAACCTGGGCATGTGCCCTGACCGGGAATTGAACTGTGATCTTCTGGTTCATAGGTTGATGCTCAACCATTGAGCCATGCCGGCCGGGCTTGATTTTTATTTTGAATAAAAACATTTTGCGGCAGCATGGTGTAGAGGACAAAGAGTCAGAATAGTAGGATTTGAGCCTTTCCTTTAGTTTATTTTTGGACTTTGGTGTGCTTAACAATTGCTATGAATTTAGTTTCCTGTCTGTAAAATGGGGATAACACTGGCTCTGATGACCTTCTTAGAATTGGTGTGAAGCCAAAATGCACTCATGCTTGTGGATTGTACAAATGTAAGTCCTTGTAGTTGCCGTGACATTCTTGTGATCCCGAGGGTTCATATCTAAAAGAAGAAACCCCACACTTTCAATATGGAAGAAATGATGCATCTGCCCACCAGCCCTGTCTGATTGTTGGCTCGCTGCAAGCTTGTCAGAAAACTCTTCTGTCTTCATGGCAAATGGTTCTGTATGGAGGACAGGCCCATGATGGTGCAGATAGTACCCTGTGAACTTAATTAGAAAGGACAGCAAAGATGGGAAAGAGCACTGACTAATTTATTAGTTAGTTTGCTTGTTAAGTCAGCATTTACTAAGAGCCTGGTTAATGTGCTGGGTATGAGGACAAAAAATGGAATAAGACAGAGTCTTGATCTTGCTGCCAATTTACTCATAACAGAGTGGGGAAAACAGACACCTCAGTGGATATTCTATACAGCGATGTAGTAGAGGCAGTGAGAGAATTGATTTCAAGGGACTCTGGAAGAACAGAGAAGGGGTCCTTAATATATTCTGCAGGTTGGATGTGGAGACCAGGGAGGCTTCCTGCAAAGGGTGATATCTTGAGTCTTGGAGCATAAACAGGAAATACTCAGGTAAAATAGTCTTAGAAAAGTAAGAAAAAAAGGACATTCTGGGTACAGAGACTACCATGATCAAAAGTACAGAGATAAGAAAGAGCAGTGTGAGTTGGTACTTCTGGAATATAACTCTGTGTGTCCGGAGGTTGGGCAATGGGGGGGGGTGGAACTTGTTAGGGACGTTTTATCCTGAATGGAAACATCAAAGAGTTTTCAGCGGGTGGTGGTTGGGGGTGAGGTGGGAATTGGCAGTGATGTCAGGAGAAATCCTGTTGTAATTTATGTGAGTGATGGTAGAAATCTGAACTATGGCTGTGGCAGTGTGACTGAATTTTTAAAAAAGGCAATCAAGACATAATCCTGGGTGGAAAAATAAGCAATTCTGAGAGAGGCAAGAGTTACAGTTGAATTCTCGGTTTCTGTTTGGGTAATGGGTTGATGATTTTACCACCAACGGAGATGGAGAATGCAGGAAGCAAATCAGATTTAGGAGAAGACAGTAAATTCCGTATTGCATTTATTTAGTGTGAAAGGATTCGGGGTTCACCCAGGTGGGATGGTAGCAGGCATTTGGAAGCTGGACAGTGCCCAGTCAGAGGGAGCTTTTGGCTCTACCCCCCATGTGCTGTTGGAACTTCCTGGGCGTGCGTGGGGCGAGTTCCGTAAGTTTAGGGTCAGTTTAGTTGTAACTAAGTTGAGGAGTTTTCATTCTTTGGAGCAGACACTGCTTCTTGCTTTCCATGGTGGCTGTAACCCAGATTTGTCTTCTCTCAAACTCTCTCCCCTTAATTTCTGGTAGTGTCCCTGGGACTCTCCTGGATGAAAAGTAAAAAATCAAATGTAAGATTCTGCATCCCATGGCAGCAAAGAGCTCTGGGCAGGGAGTTGGGATTCTCAGGTTCAAGCCACTTTTCTGCCTCTAATTTGGTATGTCAGTTCACCTGTTGGGCCTCTCCTTCCTAATCTTTTAAAGGATGACATGCAAATTGTTGTCTTGCAAATTTCATTCATGTCTTGAGGCTCTGTGAACTATCTACACTGTTTTTCTGTTTTACGATGCTGACTTTTAATTTTGAAATTGGTAAAATATTGAGCAATAGACTATCTCAAATTAAAAAAAAAATAAAGGTGCGAAATCTCCTAAATTACTGAGTTCCTGGAAATTGGTCATAAATCTGTACCCAGCACCCCTCTGCTACCTGGATTTCCATTAACCCAGAGCTCTATTAACCAGCCCTGCACATGCAGTGCAATCTCAGAGTGGGACTCTGAGTGTATGCCCTCGGTATGCTGATGATTGATATTCATCGTGGGTGCCTTAAGGCAATGTGAGAATCCAAAGTCATCAAAGACAGAGGAAATTATGTCCAGCCTAGTTTCAAAGGTGAACTGTATTGCTTTCTCGTGATTTGAAAGTCATTAATCTATGTGTGGTGTATATCACGGCTCCCTGACCTTTTTGTGGAGAGAATTTTTTAATTTCCGTGAGGCAGATTCTTTGATTAACCAGAATTTCCTTTTCCCCTGAATATATTAGATAAGAGGATTTCATATTTACTCATGAGATCCATTGCTATATTCAGCTTAATTTTGTGCTCATGTGATGTTAAACACAAGTGAAGATGAATCTGATCTTTGAGGTACAGTGGGAAGATCTCTATATTAAAAGTCAGGAAACTCAAGTTTAAGTCTTAGCTCTGTCACTAATGAACTGTGTGACCTTGGACAAACCACTTCATTCTCTGGGCTTTGGTTTCACCATCTGTAAAATTAGAGGGTTGTAATAGGTAAATTCTAAGGCCCTTGAGGTTCTAAATTGCCATGCATATCGATTTTCCACATGCTTTAGTTAAATTGGACATTGACTATACTATAGTGTTTTGCATACAAGATCTTATCTAATCAACATAACGTTAGCCCTATTTTCTAACTAAGGAAAGGAATCGAAACCTACAAAGTTTGAATTCCAGTATTGACTTTCAATCTCGGTCGGAGCATGCTCTGCTGTGCTCTCATAGGGGAACACACTGGGCGCTTGGGGGACAAGAGGCTTTGCCTGTCCTTGTCTCCTGAGAGGATGATGTGTATTTCACTGTCTTTCTCAGTTTAAGAAATGCTCGACACTGATTTTTTCCTAGCTTCTGATTGTTGCTTTCAATCTTTCTTGGATCAGAGCATGTCTCTTGGCAGCTGCGATGCTATAATATGAGGATCAGATCTGCCTGCCTGTCTCAATAGCTGGCAATTTATCTCTGGGTATTTTTAGGTGCCTCAGATAAAAGTAATATAAATATAATGAAAAAATGGATTTCTTTCTGACACTTTGTGGCATTAGTATAAAAGAATTAAAATCTCCTTTAAAAATATTGTTTTTCTCCATATGTGTTCTCTGGATGGAACTTGGTGTTACAAAACTATAAAAGCATTTTAGTGACCAAATGAATTTAGGAAACTTTTCTTAATATAGTGGGAATTCTCAGAGTCTTTAAAACAATAATGTTAATTGTGAATTTAAAGGAGGGAAAAAGCATATTTTTTCCCCCCAATTTTTGTTAACTATAGAATCTCCCCTATCCTGTCTCCTGGCCCCAACAGCAGAATGCTACAGGGCTAGTTTTTGGAAGAAGTGACTTTGAAAATAATATTTTCAAGTGTTGTGTGCTAAAAGGGAGGGTGATCATCATTTATTAAACACCTGCTATGTGCCAAGTACTTTTATAAATGTTAGTTTATTTACTTTTCCAACTCTTTGGGTGGTCTTTTCATCCATGTTTATCTGATGGAGAACTTGAGACTCAGATAGGTTAAGAAACACAGTTCATGGCATCATAGTCTGGATTCAAGCCTACATCTAACTGTCAAGTCCCAATCGCTCACCACACTCACTGTGTGTGTTAGGGTAATGCAGTGACAGTCCAAACACTTGGGCTGAGGGAGCAATGTTCTTTCCTGTGGGTCACTCTAACTGCAGAGACTCGTGCCAGCCAGCTGGAGGCAACGTGGTGGCTTCTCTCTAATGAGAGTGTTTCTATACCTTGCTGTTTTCTCTCCCTCTCTTGGGATTTCTGCAATAGTCTCCTCAATATTCTGGGAAAGGGTTGTTTCTGGGTTTGTGGGGCTTCCATTTTTTGGGGGTGGGGGAGGCCTGATTCAGAACACTATAGCTTCCATTATTTGATTCCACCTTTGGAACGGGACATTTCTTAGCAGAAAGGAGAAATCTTAAATATGTGGCAAAAGTTATAGGCAGTTGCTATTTATGTCCACATCTTGGATTCATTTTTATGATATCTGATTTATGTGGAGTGTTTGTTTATGCTGTTAATTCTGTGACAGCATCAATGGGGTCATCTGGAAAGAAAGGGGCACTGGAGTCTGACAGTCCTTGGGGTGAATTCCAGCTCCAGCACTTAGGTGCTCTGAGGCCCTGGATGTGTTACTTTATGTTTCTGATCCTCACCTACCCTGCACAGCTCTAGGAGGGTTAAATTTGGCAGTGCATGGAGGATCACTGGCACATGGTAGAACACATGGTAGATCACTGGATGGTAACAGTTATCACTATCAGTGGTAGAACCTACATACCTGAGCCCTTTATGTCTCAGGCTAGCTATTCTTTGCTGTCCCTGGTGAAATGGAGATCAAAGGACTATTTCTCATGATTATTCATGGTGGGGAGAGTCATCTGGTGGTCTGTAATCTTTTCTGGATCACTTCTTCCACAAGGGAAGGAAAAGTTCTTAACCAGTTGATACAGGGCAGGAGGCATTCCTGACACTGTCCTTCCATGGACTGAGCACAACTGAAGTATGGTGTATTTATAAGCTCTTCTACCAAAGGGTGCAAATGAGTAACCTACAATTAGTTTCAAGGAGCAGACTTATGGCTTAACCTAGCTAATCTGTTTCCTGTACCTCAGATAATACAGGGTGAAATATGGGGGGCAGGGAGGTTATGAAAAGATCTCATATTTTAGGATATCCCATGGAAACTATCTCATCAGTTTAATTTTCTATCTTTTTACTAGTACCTTCTATAGTCCCAATGTAAAAAGCAAAACAAATGGGAAATCTATAATAATAAAGGCATAATATGCTAATTAGGCCATCCGTCCTTCTGGATGACCTTCCAGACAAAGCTGGTGCTGTGAGGGAAGCCCGAGTCCCGGGTGCCAGAGGGAAGCTGGTGCTGGCAACCGGAGGAAGGAAGGCCTACTCTTGCACAAATTTCATGCGTCGGGCCTCTAGTGAGGAAATAAGAGACTTAAAGATAGATTTATGAGACTTGGGTTGACACTTCAGAAGAGGAACAAAGAAACAAATCAACACTGAAAGGGATCCCTAGGTTGTAGGGTGAAATATTAAGATAATAATCAATATTTTAAAACAAGGGAAGATGAGGAGAAGAGGAATAAGGGTACAGAATCAGCCTCAATTCCTCTTTCTTTCTGAAAATTAGATTGATGATTATATTACACATTGGGGATATGTAATATAAATGAAAAATAATGGGTATTAAAAGAGGAGATACATACTGATTTATTGTAAGGAAAAATCAAATAATTATCTAGAATTAAAAGCAATAATCTGGATCCTGGGGTGGAGGAAAGGAGGAGATAAAATGCTGATTTGGGTGGAGCAAAGGGAGGGGATAAAAGGCCTTAGTGGAGGAAATAGTTGGTATATTGTTTTCTCAAAGGAATAAATGATTTTGTGATTATGCGAACAAGGAAAAAGAAGGTGGTCACCATGACATGCAAATAATAGAACTCCCAAATTAACAAGGTAAAAAATAGAATATCAATTTGATCTAAACAGCCAACACAAAAGAAAATGAAAAAAATAGTAAAGTAAAATAAGGAATAAAAATTATCATGAAAAGAAGAAATTAAGTCATACAGAATATGAGCACTCTTAGTTTTCCCCTTTAAAGGACAAAGATTTTCAGTTGTTTTAAAATATAAAACTAGTATATGCCTTAAAAACTATATTTATTTCTATGTTTATATCTGAATATCTATATCTGTACTTAAAAATGATAAAGATAGAAAATTAAGGTGGGTCGAGGAGATACCAAAACAAAAAGGCAAATGCAAACAGAAAGAAAGCAGGCATTATTTTATGATATACATGATTTCAAGGTTAAATGCATTGACTAAAACAAGGGATATTATGTAAGTGCAACAATTTAGGAAGGAAATATAATTATTTTTATTTGTCCATCAAATATTTACAAAAATCAATCACTTACTTGAGTATAAATTAAACCTTCAAATTAAAAAAAATAATTTTATAAGATATATTCTCATCATAATTATTTTATTTATTTTTTAATTTTGGTTAAAACATTTTTTTATTCTCCTAAGTCAATAAAAATTAAAATAAGTAATTAAAAGTTGATAAAAGTTTTATCTTTTTGGAAACTATAGAAAACTCTAATAAACTTGAAACAAAAGGAATTTTAAAAGACAAATTATAAGCTGCAAAAAATCCCCACAAAACTTAATACCCAAACCTATGGAACATAGAATGATACATTGAGAAAATTTGAGAATCAATAAGTATCTCCATTATATCTTTATCAGTAAAGAAAAAGAAAAAAATAAACACTTACTTTAATAAATTAGTAAAATAAAAATAAGCAATAAAGAAAATAGGAAGAAGGAATTAATGAAGATTAAAATGAAATAAAATAAAAATAAACATAATAGAAATAATGAATCAATCCAAAAGCTGATTGCTAAAAAGCCCACTAAAAGTAGATACACCCACTGTAAACCTAATTGAGAAAAAAAAAATTAAATATTGAAGAGGAAGTAGACATAAGCAAAGATGAAAAGAGCAATTAGAGAATACTACACACAACCTCTAGTGGGCACTGTGGTATGTTACCCAGGTATTCCGATGGGAAGACTCATTTCCTCATTGTGTGAGTGTTGGTGGCTGATGGCTCACAGCCTCTCTTTCTCTACAGGAATTGCTTTTTGCCAAGGGGGCTGTCTTGCCCAAGTTACCATTCAATGTATATGGTTCATTATGTTTTGGGGACAGCTCACATCTCAAAGCTGGTTGATACACAAATATAAAATCCCTGCCCCCTTCTCTCATTTTTTAGACAGTTCTGAAGAGCTTTAGCTCCTAGTGGAATAGCCGCGGCCAATGTTGCTTCACAGTTCAATTTTCCATTTGCTCAATCACACCTCCCCTACCTTCTTACAGGTGCTTTCCTGCGTGCACTTTCCAGTGGAACTCCTTCACACAAATCTTCATTTCAGAGTCTGTTTCAAGGGCACCCAATTTAAGATATAGCCCTATGACAAGAAAATGAAAATCTAGGAAACATGAACTGTTTCCTATGAAAAATAAATTACCAGAAAGGGATGCTTATTTTCACCATTCTCATGTTTTCAAATATGACACTTTAACTGAGGCGTAATTTACATGAAAATAATTGCATCCATTTTAAGTGCACAGATTGATGAGTTTTGACAAATATGTACATTCTTGTAACTATCACCACAATCAAGATATAAAGTATTTCCGTCACCCCAAAAGGTTCCCTTGTTTTTTCCAGCCAACTCTCACCTTCTCATTTCCAGTTTAAAATAACCACTGATGCGCTGTCTATCATCATAGAGTAGGTTTCTAGAATATGTACTCTTTAGTATCACACAGTTGAGTTGTTAGTGCATTTTTTGAGATGCGTCCCTATTTGTTACAGGGCTTTCTTCCTCTCTTTTCCTTCTTTCAAAGATCCTAGTCCTGTACTGCTTATTCTCTATTTACTGAAACAGCTGTTTCAGGTATTTTTTTCTAATTTTGTAGTTATTTAAAACATGTCAATGAATCTGGTGTCTATACTATTTATGGCTAGGAGTGAAAGCTCTCCCCATTCTTATTTAACATATTTTTGGCTAATTTTATTAAAATTATTTCCTTCATTACCTTTTTAAAAATTTTATTGAATTTATTGGGGTGACATTGGTTAATAAAATTATATAGGTTTCAGGTGTATAAATCTATAATACATCATCCATATATTGTACTGTATGCTCACCATCCCAAGAAAAGTCTCCTTCCATCACCATTTAGCCCCTTTTATCCTTTCTACCTAATATTTTCCAAAATTCTGTAGAAAAAGTATTATAAGAAAAAAGGAATAAAGTAATTTAGATGTAGGCAAAAAGGAAATAAAGCTGTCTTTATTTGCTGATGTTTATTTCATTTATCTACAAAACTCTAGGGACCTACTAACAATATTTTATAATAATAACAGAATTTTGCATGAATATAAGATGAAAATATAACATTAACTTATTTTATTGGCCTAGTTATAAGAAACTAGACAGAGAAACAGGGAAAATATACTATTTTTAGTAGCAAAAATATCTATAAAAATTTTAAGAGTAAATTTTATTTATATGCAAACCCCAAAATTCTTATTAGTAGATTTGAAAAAAATAGCTAAGCACTTACTTTATTTTTATCACTATTCCAAGTGCTTTACATGCATTAACTCATTTAACTTTTCCAGAAACCTTGCAAGGATATTATTATTATTACTAGAGGCCTGGTGCACGAATTCATGCACTGGTGGGGTCCCTTGGCCTGGCCTATGCCCTCTCACAATCCAGGACCCCTCAGGGGATGTCAGACTGCTGGTTTCAGCCCAGTCCCCACAGGCCAGGCTGAGGGACCCCCACCTGTGCACAAATCCATGCACCGGGCCTTTAGTATGCATATAAGATCTTTGGTTAATCTCTTCCTGCCCTCCCCCCTCCCACCTTCCCTCTGAGATTCATCAGTCTGTTCCATGTTTCCATGCCTGTGCATTGAGCATCTGCCCCCTGGTGGTCAGTGTGCATCATAGCTACTAGTTGAATGGTCACTTAGGCTTTTATATATATAGATTCTCATTCCATGGATGAGATAACTGAGATATAGAAAGATTATGCAACTTCCCCAAGCACATCCTGCGTGCAAGTCATAGAGACAATATTTGAAACCAGGGCTGACCAAATGGAAAGACATATCTTGTACATCTATGAGGTTGCTTAATATAAAAATATCTTTCTAAAATATAAATATGATCATGCCACTTTCCTACTTCAAGCTCTTTATTCACTGTCTGTTGCTCTTAGGATGCTCCCTTAAACATCTAAACAACTTCTCTAGTTCACCCCTTCTATCCATCACTACTATGTGCATCTAGTAGTTGCTATGGGAGCTCCTTTTATATTTTAGTTTGCTATTCAGTAATTGCTATTTCTGTTCTAGTTCAGACCCTCATCATCCATTTATCTATACCATTCATTCATGCATTCATTCAAATACTGGATGTTTTGGTGTCATTGTAAAGGACAGATTTGAGGGTTCCAGGACAGATAGGAGTAAGCCTGGTTGTGAGACTTTCACAGAACAGGCAGAAAATGATAAGACATCTAGGAATAGATTTATTGATTTCTGTTAATAAGCGGTGGGTTGGATATGAGACTTAGCTCATAGTCCTGAGTGATTTGACTTATCTTTTACTGCTTTCCCCATATCACTTCTCTCTCTACTCCACCTGTACCCCAGGGCTCATCAATTTGATCACTCTCTCAGCATCTTTCACTCTTTGGGTTCCTTGGCTTGCTCAGTAGACACACAATCTTGGATCTAAACAACAACTAGCTTTTTCTGTTGTTACATCCTAGTGGCAGAAACCTTTGTAGAAAAATCACATATTGGCAGAGGTGATGACCCAATAAACTCTTGATTTCCATCTTTATCTGGGACTAACTATGCTGACACACACTTCTCTTATGTACATTTCATCAGTGCTTTTTCCTGTTCCCAGGGAAGCTCTTTCACCTGTATAGTTCCTTCCCCAGGTTCTCTTCCTACCACTTCCTCTCTCTCCCTCTCTCCTCTCTCTCTCTTTCTCTTTCTGATGATGAACTGCACACAGAGAAGAGAAAATAGAGGCCTTATGAACATATTCCTCACCTTTTTCTCTATCAATTCTCATCTTCAATGTTTCCCTCTTGTTTGAAAGGAAGTGATTTCTTGCCTCTTCCCCTTCCTCCTGTTTAAGGTCAATCCCTCCACCTATGCCCTTGATCCTCTCCCCTCTTGCTTTTCCAGGCTCTTGCTTCATCAATTAATTAGTTTCTTTCCCGACTCATTAACACTTTCCTCTCTACTGGCCATTTCCTTTCAGTATAAAATAAGATGCAAATATTGTCTATTCTGAAAAATCAATTCTGTTTCTCTCTCTTGCCATAGGATGATGAATTGAACATTTTGACTGAGACATCCTGATCTAGAAATGGTTAGTTGACTGACTTTCAACCAATTGTGAATATGTTACCAGCCCAAATGGGGAGAGCTTCCATGGAGCTCTCAGGAGTATAAGAGCTGGGTGAAACTGAGCAAACAGTGTGGAGGAAACCTGACTCCAAACCTTAGGCTGGAGCCTGGGTCCCACAAGTTTAGCTTGGCCCACAATTTGCAGTTGGACTAAAACCTGTGAACAAGAAATAAAGCTCAGTATTTTGGGGTGGTTAGTCATACACTATTACTGCAGCAATAGCTGATTACTATATTTTCCAGTGTATAAGACGCCTGGGCGTATAAGATTTTCCTGGGTTAAAAAGTCGTCTTATATGCGGGAAAATATGGTATTTCCATCTTAGAGGTGAAGTGACTTGTGCTCAAAGCTGCATAGATATTTACTGTATTTTCCGGCGTATAAGATGACTTTTTAACCCAGGAAAATCTTAAACGCCCAGTCGTCTTATACACCGGAAAATACGATACTATAAGTGGGCACTTAAAAAGTAGAGAAACAAGAGTCAAATGGTGGAAAAGAGATTGGCTCCTCAACCTCCCATGCCCAGAAGGTCATATTTCTGCCACCCTTCTGGTTGCCAAGGGAAGAAATTAACCAACCACAATAATGTTTACCTTAATTCAGTGAAGTCCTTCTTTTCTAGTTTGTTTTCTTTGCCTTCATCTTCCTTTCTTCTTTTCTTCTTTAAGCTACTTTCACTATTGAACCCACATATTTTATTAGGCACTAAGAATGCAAAATAAGTAAGATCCACTTCTGGTTTAACACGTTAAGCTCCCAGCCTGAACGGAAAGTATAGTGTCAGTCACCGGTGACTGACTGGGCGCTTAACATGTTAAATGGGAAAATGTACTGTAAACAAATAATTGATCTGTATGCAAAATACATTGTCTATAGAAGGTAGAAAAAAAGGGAGAGGTCGACTCTGAAAATTGCTGCTGACAGTCACTGAACGCTTGTGTCAAGCCCTGTGCTAGGAGCATAGTCAAACAAGGACACAGTCCCTGCTCTTGCTTCTTCCCAGCCTTGTGGAGTGTAGTAGTTCCCTTCTGTGACTGCACCACATTCTCTCTCCTCTGGGTTCTTCACACACGTTACTCCCTCTTTGGGAAATCTCTTCCTCTTCAGCTAGCCATCAGCTTTGGGTCCTTTTCCAAGGGAGGCCTTCCTTACATCCAGGAGTAGGTTGATTTCCTTTCCAGAGGCATTCAAAGCAGTGGGTGTCTATCCCAGTAATATCTATCATACATGAATTACCATTTGAATGCCTGTTTTCACTGCTAGCCAACTAGTCCAAAACAAGTCTGTCTAGTCTATTGCCTATTTCCAACAACTAGCTTAGTGTAGGACACTAGAGGGGACTTGGTAAATATTAAGTGAATTAGAATTAGGTGGAATTGAATTTCTAAAGGTTTATTATGTGTGTGAGACAATAGGCACAGGGGCAGGAAGAGGGTTTGCAGGAAGTACCTAATGATCAGTTCTCTTCCTAGGCCCTCAAATGCCCAAATTGCTACCCAAGTTGCTCCCTGAAGTTGGGGAAAAAAAGAGAGAGAGAGAAAAAAAAAGAGAAATTCAATTTGGGTCTCCAAGGAGCTCAACAGCACTTTGCATTGCCGAGAACTCTTCAACACATAGAAAATTCCACTCCTGAGCAGCTGGCCCCGCTCATGGCTCATGACGCAGGCAGTGTTTGGCGATAACATTTCCTGGAATTGATGTGTATCTGTAGCGTGTGCTGCCGGGAGACTTTGTCTTATTCACAGGAATACAAACCCATGAATCCCGCAAATCCCAGCAGTGGGAGGCAGTGTGGGAGGACACAGTGGGAGGCGGCACCAGAGGCCACACTTGTCCACCCAAGCAGCTTGCCCCTAGCCTGGGGCACAGGAGCCCGGGCAGGTCCAGCCTGCTCTGACCCTGACCTTTGTCTTATTGTTGAGAGGCTGCTGCCTGTGCTCTGTTCTTTATTTGGTGAAATCATTCAATTCCTTCTCCTCTTTGTTTGTTGCAAACAATAAAAACACAAAAACCTTTACCTCCTGGCAACCAGACTTCCTGCGGTATCTATCCACCAAATTGAAAAGGTTTTTCAGTATGAAAGGAATCTTTTGTGCACTCAGGTTCATCTCCATAGCCTCAAGAAGTTTTTAGTGCTCATGGCTCGGTGGCCATGTGGACTCCTGCATAATGCGGCCCATGATGGCGGGGTTTTTCTTCAACCCCACTTGCCACCATGCGTGGAGAGCAGCGCTTTGCTAAGACAGCAGGAGTGGGCCAATGGCCTGCACTGGTACAGCCCTCAAGCTAAGAACAGTTTTTACATTTTTAAATGGTGGGTAGGGGGAGTCAAAAGAAATAAGTAGTATTTCTCAGAAGGGAAAATTAGATACAATTGAAATTTCAATGCCCATTCATAAAGTTTTACTGGAACACGACCATGCCCATTTGTCGAGGGTTTTTAAGGGCCGCTTTCCTGCTGCAAGAGCAGAGTTGAGTAGTTGTGACATAGACCAGGCCTGATATTTACTGTCTAGCCTTTGATAGAAGAAGTTAGCTGACCTGTGCACTGGAGGGAGATGGATTTTTTCATTGATCCATCCTAAATCTCCCAGAGACTTGCTCAAGGGCCCATTTTGTGTTTCCAGTCGACCGAACTTATATTCACCCTCCGAGGAAAGATGTGTGGTTGCAGATGGTTCTGTTTGCTCTTCAGCTACCCTTCTGTACCCTCCTCCATGTTATGGGGGTGGGGGATGACATCACGGCCCAGAGAACCGCCTGCCCAGGCAGGGACCATCATGGTTTAGCAGGGGAGGTGGACGTAGGGCGCAGATCTCTACCTGCACATCCAGCGAGGCCCCGCTCTTCTGATGGGGTCCTGGGATGCAAGGAGACCCAAAGAGTTCTCTTGTTCCTCCTTCAAAGGAAGTCACACTTCTGGGAAGACTTGTGTCTAGATTGTCTCGGCACCCCTTCAATAGTTCCTATTGCCCTTGGCTGGTCTCCTGCGCTCTGTTTTTTCCTCCGCTGTGGCATCTCCATGCACAGAATTATGACATCATCGGTCCCTTCTAGACTGTGACTTCCTTTAACACAGGTTTTCTATATCACTGTAGCATGAGCATCTGGCAAGGGCTACGCATAGGAGACATACACAGGGTGTCCAAGGAATAAGCAAAGTCTGTCCTGCTTCTCACACAGTCACAGATTTGGGAGCTTGTGCTGGTGTGACAGGAAGCAGCTGAATCCACAGGTTAATTGTGACCTCACCTTCTGGGTATTTGAAGGTCTATGGTAAAAATCATGAGTTTTATATTTAAAGGAACATGGCTAGATTACAGAGTAAATACTCAATGTTTAAAGACAGAGCACAGACTTCAAAGAACTTGACCTGATGGTGGTGGCCATTTGGGGATCTGCCTCAGGTTTCTGGAATGGGCAAGAGAGTGGCAGGTAATGATCTTCTTTGCTGCCAGGCTGGGGGACTTAACCATTTAGGATTATTCCTTAGAATGTGACTCAGGCCTTGGTAATATGGGGAACGGTGGAAAGTCAATGTTTAGTGGGACATATGGTCTGGGTTGTCATCCTAGATGACACGTGCTTGATTTCTCCTGGTCTTTGGTGGTTTCTCCAGCAGGTCTCTCACTTCTGTCTGTTCTTCCCTTTCTCTATTCTGATCATTTTGTTCCTTTTAGGTTCTTTTTGCTCCTTCTCTAATCTCTGCTCCACTGGCTCATTTAGAATCTGGAGCCAACTAACCTGTTACTTCCTCACTTCGCTGTTACTCTTGGGGGGCATGGGGATCATGTAACATACTCCGAGCTTTTACATACAATTCCATTGTGTTCATGGGTCTCAGGGTAACAACCTATGTCCAAGTCCTACGTTTAAAAAATGAGATCTACTATTATCAGAGTAAATTGAGGCGGGAGAGAGAGGATGAGATGAGCAGGAGGTTCTCTCTTGTCTGAATTACCAGTGAAGGGAAAGGAAGGGAGAGAAGTTCATGGGCACCAGCGTGTACAGCATCACTGGCAGCAGGCAGCAGCTAGCATCCAATCTTAGCCACATGCCCGCTGTACTGTGTAATTCTAGAGCTCTTTTGGCAGTGCTTTCAGGCACGCTCTCCCTGAGTGCTATTGATTTCTTGGGGAAAGGAGATCAGAAACAAGTGTTATACTTGGTGTCGTGTGTTTTCTGGGGGAAGTAAATAAATTAGCCAAATTGGACAGACAAGATCGGAGCAAAGAGAGAGAAGGCTCCCTGGAATGGGATCTCTCAAAGTGATCCACAAGGGAAAGAAAATGATCAGGCAGGGCAGGGATTTGTCCTGTCCTCAGCTCGAATGTCACATTTCACGTCCGTCTCAGCTTCGTGTCCTGGGACTCAAAGCCCTCTGCCCTCCACTGGATTGCTGGTTGATACCAGCAACTCTGCTTACCTATATCCTGACCAGTTCCATCCCTTAAGCTGCAGGGCTAACTGTCACATTATGTGTCTGGAGATTCTAGAGCAGCACTGTCCACTGAAATGTTTTGTGATGATGTAAATGTTTGAACAGTTCTTGCCTATTAAACCCAGAGCCACTGGCCTCATGTGGCTTTAGAGCACAAGAAATGTGGCTGGTAAGACCCTGGAGCTAGATTTTACCTTTTACTTCATTTCAGTTAATTGACATGGAAATAGCCCCCTGTAGCTATTTGCTATAATCGTGGGCAGTGCAGCTTTAGACTCCCGCAATGCTGTCAGTGTCAACCAGCAGCATCCATGCTACCCGGCATTGGGAGACTGTCAGAAATGTAGTATCACCCAGATCTACTGAACCGGAATCGATATTTTAACTATATCTCTAGGTAGTAGAGTGCAAGGTAGGGTTTAAGAAGCAGTGTTTGGAAGGACTCCTACATGAAGGTTCTGCAGGTAGAAGAGTCTCAGGAAGAGATGTGCTATCAATTAGGGTAAGCTGGGTTATGCTGCGGTAACAAACAAGCCCCAAATCCTAGCGGCTTAAAAGAAACAAGTTTTACTTCATTCGTTGTGGACCAGAGTGGACACTGTTCTACATCTTTCTCACTCCAGTCCCCAGGCATACAGGCCAGTGCTCTCTGGGTCAGTTTTCATTGCTGTGGCAGGAAGACAAACAGACAATGTGATGAATCCTGTCACCTAACAGGATTCATGGGCCAAAGCCTGCCATGCGACCACACCTAACTCTACGGGGCAAGGAAGTGCAGTCCTATCATATACCCAGAAGGGGGAGAAACAGAATATTTGGCGAACAGCTCTAATGACTACCACACACAACAAGCATCATGAGAACTTTTCTTTTTTTAAAGCAGCCACTTCTGAGCATCATCATTTTAAAGCCTGGACCTGCAATAGCTTTCTAATTCTGCCTCTGCTGTCCTCCCATCCGTTACATCACTACCACATTAATCCTCTGAAGGCAGAGCTCCAAATATGTCATTTCTCTGCTCAAAACCCTTCAGTGACACCTCATTGTCCACCTAGTTAAGTAAACTTCCTTTAGCATGATGTAGTGGAAAGAACGCTACTACGTTATCTGTGTGACCTTGGACAGGGTCCAGTTTAAGCAAACTCTCCGGATCTCAGTTTTCTCATCATTTAACTTGGAGATAAAACTACCTACCTTCAAGGGATGCGATGGATCTTAAGTGAAAAAATGTGTACAAAGTGCCTAATGCATCTAGTAAACAAGAGCGTAATCATTATCACGGGCCCCTGGAGCACCTTATGCATATCTGTATCACAATGTTTGCCGCAAACATATTGAGACATCCATTGCATGTCTGTTTCTCTTGGCAGACTTGAGTTCCTTTAAGGATAGGGACTGTACCTTCAACTTGACAACGACTGACTCTAGCAGAAGGTCCTGCAGGTAGAAGCTTCTCAGTAAATGATTTTTAACTGCAGGTCATTGGTCAAACAGTTAGAGCTCTCCCTAGCACGGCTGTCTTCTGTGTGTAACCCGCTGGTAAAACCAAGCAGGGCCACTTGCTGTTCCTCAAATAAATAGCACATTTCTCACCTCTGGGCCTTTGCACATGATGTTTCAGTTTCTGATAGAAATATACTTTTTCCTTCCTTTACCTTAGCCTTTCAAAAGCATGTCCATCACATAAACCCCATTCTAAAATGGCACCTCTGCAACTAATATTTTTCTAACTCCTGCACCTGAAAGCAACACCTCTATTTTTTTTTTTTATCACATCCACGGTGCTCAGAGAAAACGTCACCTAGGAGGCCCTGATTGGGGATTCCTTGGGGAAGTGATGACAAGGGATTCCCATTAGGAAGGCAAGGTTGAAAGCAGGAGGCAGGGAGGGCATTCCAGATTGACCAGGGAGGGTTTACCCATTTTCAGATGGCGGAGTGGGGGAGTACGAGGAAAGAAGACAGAGACAAGGCCGGAGAGACAGGCAGGTGTGAGAGGAGACTGGCCTTGCCAGCCATGGTTGAGTAGTTTAAATTTTTATCCTGAGCCAATGGCGATGGCAGGAAACTAGTGGCCTCTGCTAGCCCGTGTGACTCCAGCTTTCGTTATAATACATTTGTGTTTTGCAGACTTTATGCTTCCACAAGTGCACACTTGCCAAGAGTCCCATCCTACCAAGTCCCCAGGTAGCTGTTTGTCTTCTTATACTAGATGTCAATTTCAATGTATGTACCACTTATACTTTCCGCCTTAATGTGCGTCTACTGGTCCTGAATTTGACGATCCTTGGTCAGATTCCATTCTCTTTAACCTTAACCTTTCATCCTCCATCTCAACAAAGGAGAGGAAAACCACGAGGTACCATGGAAACTGAAGGCAGAAGCCCATACAAGCCTCAAGTTAGTACGCAGTGAAATGAGGAATGCATTATTTTCTTTGCCACATTTAACTTGTTCCAAAGGTGCCCTGTTTGGATGGCTTATTGTCAACTTTGCATCTCTGTGACCCCTTTCTAAGGTTTTCATATAATACTATTCATATAGCCACGAAAGTATATTATTTTACACTAGAGGCCCGGTGCATGAACATTCGTGCACTTGGGGCAGGGTAGGGGGCTGGGGAGTCCCTCAGCCCGGCCTGTGTCCTCTTGCAGTCTGGGACCCCTTGGGGGATGTCCACCTGCTGGGTTAGGCCTGCTCTCTGGGGGATCAGGCCTAAGTTGTTAGTCGACATTCTTAGCGCTGCCGTGGAGGCCGGAGAGGCTCCTGCCACCACCACTGCGCTGGCCAGCCATGAGCTGGCTTCTGGCTGAGCAGTGCTCCCCCTGTGGAAGCACACTGACCACCAGAGGGCAGCTCCTGTATTGAGCATCTGCCCCCTGGTGGTCAGTGTGCATCATAGTGACCAGTCGTTCCCAGTTGTTCCGCTATTAGGGTCAATTTGCATATTACCCTTTTATTACATAGGATTGCAAACATCACTTAAAACTACATGTGTGAATATTAAAATATATAGAGTAATTCTATTTTATATAATTATATATTATAATTCATAATATATTATGTCTTATAAGTATATTTCTCTCACCGTCCTGAAGATTGAGTTCTCAGAGTACTAGATACTTAATACCTATCATGTTAGTGACATTGTGACAGGAAGGTCTCTCACTTTGCTCTGTAACAATGTCTTAGGAGTCAATGGGTGGGGGTAGGGTGGGGTGAGAGGAGGAGTGGTTATGGGATAAAAAAGTGAGGGCGGGTTGCTCCAAGCCTTGTGGGACTCTGACCTGAGTTCCCAACCATGCACCTACTGCAGCTACAGAGCTCAGCTTCCATTAACTGACATATGAGTGATACACCCAAGTTGTTATTTGACCAGAAGTGTTTCACTGCTTAAAAGTAAAGTTGAGAAGTTCTACCTTAAGACCATGGATTTGAGCTGTGTATTACAAGTCTCAGCTCCTCCATGTGACCATGGACACGTCGTGAAAACTCTCTGAGTTCAGCTTCCTCAGGGGTACAGTAATGCCAGTGTCAAAGTGTTGCTGAGAAGATTAAAAGCAACAGTGGCCATAAAGTCGAAGGGCTGTATCAGTCTGGGGTAAGGCTCTCAAATGCCTGTAGGGCTAGGCCAGGGACGGAAGTGAATGAGAGAGGTCAGTGTGAATGAGGAAGGGTATGTTCCAGTGAAAAGGGCATCCTCCACTTACTGTTTATTAACATTTGGGAATGTGATTAGATCTTTCCTTTTTTGAAGCAAACCTAGAAATAAGGATTTTTGGAAGGGATTCTCAGGATTTCAAAATGTTGATACTAACAACTTTTAAAAGACAAGCAAAACACATTTGTTTATTTGTGGGTCTCCTGGTGTAACCTTAAAATATCATTTTTAATGGACCTTGGAAGTTATTTTTTTAAAAACTTTTTCTAAGAGCCTGCTTATCTCTTTGCTTCTGGTAATACACCTTTGCTCTTTGGCCAGGTCTGTCCAATCAGTTTCCCCTGTAACTGGTAGGCATTTGAGTGAGGTAGGGCTAATGGAACGATGTATGAGTCTCAGTGGAATTAGACTATCACTTCTCATTCGTGTTGCTCAACTTCTGTGATGTAGGCCTAGAGGGCTCAATGTCCATATTCCTTAGTTATAGGATGGAAATCCAGGTATGGGAGAGAATGAGCCAAAAAAGTAGAGGCAAGCAGAGATCAAGGAGACCAAGAGAGTTCTTGCAGCCCCAAGTCAGGGAGGCCTTCATTCTTATAGCTCTTCCTTTAATCTTGTGAGTTACTAAAAATTATGGCTTCTTAGCCATGGGAGTCAGTAAATTCTCTTTTGGCTTGCTTATGATAATTTAAATTGGATTTTTTAAAAATAGCATTCAACCCCAAAGATTACTACTATTAGTAGTAATGGTAAGTGGTATTAATAGAAGTCAAATTTCATGATTCATCAACTACTTTAGAAACAAGGCAAAAGTAAATTTGGGGATCTTGAGGAACTTTCCTTGGAATTAAATTATTTTTGAAGAGTTTAAGAACTATAGTAAGAGACTTGGTATTTGAATGATGGAAAGAATAAGCACAAAATGAGACTTTTTCTCCTCGCAGGCTGTGGTGTGTATACTGGCCCTTCAGATATCCCCTGTCATCTTCTTAGCTTCCTGGTACCATTGTGTGAAGAGTTCAATAGAGTTTTAATCTCCCAGAGCAGAACCCAAGAGCACAAGTCTAGAAGAAATGTTTTAGTAGGCACTGCCATTATCTGCTGGGATAAATACCGACTTGAGAAAATAAAAATAATGTCTCAAATGGAGCACTTTCCTAGATGTTATTTGTGATGTGCAAAAGTAAATAGATATGTCTGTCTTTTGCTAAATATAACTTAATTGCTCTTAAAACCAAGCCATGAGGGAGAGAAATAGAAGACAAAGAATAAGATGTAGGATTCATATATGAGACTAATATATAGGCTTTGAAATGCCCTTTACTTTAGTGTAATAAGAGTTTAGGCCTGGGAGGTTAAAGAGTTAGTATTGGTGGTAAGAAAAATTACATATTAACTTTATATCACCCCATAAACATGTAATGACTTCTGAATGTGTGTGGTTACTTTAAATGCTGTCAAATTGATCAGATATTTTATAGAGAAAGCATCTTACCCAGAGATAGGAGAGCATCACACCAGGAACACAGTTGCCCAAATATTCCTTTGAGCTGGAGGAAATCTTGGTAATATGCTCCGTGAGCATCTTTTAAGGTGCCTCAAGCTCCTTCTTCATTCGAGCCCATGGTGTTTTGAAATCTTGTGCCTTTACTGTAGAGGAAATCTTAGATGTCACAACAGAGTTGAAACTGAAATCTGTGGGTTTTGGGGTTAAAAAAGAATATCTCAAAATACAGCTCTCTAATTGGTATTATTTTTGTGAATTTAGTCACATTAATGCCTGTCTCAGTTAATTATGCAATAACATTTATATGCGTGGAGGCAAATTTACAATTTTTGCTCTGACTTTACTGGAAATGTGTGGTTACACTCTGAAAACAGTGTCAAGATATTAACTGTAAATCGAATTTGGGGGTGGGGGTTACAATTCCTGATCTGGCTCTACATCATCTTAGAATACTGGAGAGTGATCCCTGCTGTTCTACCCATTCATGATACTAGACTGAATTTTCTACTAAAGTTTCAAATTGTGTCTTCTGACTTCATTATGAAAAAGTTCCTTTACTCTTGCCTGTGAGATAGAGGTGTAAACATTTCAGCCTAGGTTCAAATATTCTTGTTTCACCACCAGAGACTATGCCTCATGCTGGGCCAGTGACCCTCTCAATGCTGATGAAGAAGGAGTTTGATAAACAGATGCCTGGAGTCTGAGCTATGGAGTGAGATCACCACTTCACTGAGCTACTGGTGGCCAGATGGAGAGCTGAGGTGTTTTTAAAAAATATATATTTTTTATTGATTTCAGAGAGGAAGGGAGAGGGGGAGAGAGATAGAAACATCAATGATGAGAGAGAATCATTTGTTGGCTGCCTCCTGCATGCCCCCTACTGGGGATCGAGCCCGCAACCTGGGCATGTGCTCTGACCAGAAATTGAACCATGACCTCCCGATTCATAGGTTGATGTTCAACCACTGAGCCATGTTGTCCAGGCAAGTTAACATTTTTTTTTTTTCAGTTTCTAAGTCTTTCCTTTCAGAGTCTTGAGCTTATTGGTCATGTAAGATGAGATATAAACTATGCCTACACATTCCCCAAAGGTTGCTGGTTATGCTGTTAACTTTGTCTACTATTAATTAAAATCACACATGTTTCTATGATAATATATGTTGATTTGTCATAATCAAAAGAATCAGAAGATTATTGGAAAGTCAGAAGATTATTGACCCTGGGAGGAGAAGAATTTTTAACTCATTCAGCCTCCAACCCAAGGCACAAGCCTCTTCTGACATGTCTTGAATGAATCCACTTAGCTGGGAAACATTATTAAATGCCTACAGTGACTCAGGGACTGTGCCAGGTTTTGTGAAAGGCTCAGAGATGAGAAGATATGCTTTGTTCTCATAGTCTCATAGCAATTATGCTACATGTTTGTAAGTATACTAGCTGACAGACTGGGACAAGTAGCTTGATAGAACTGGTGATAGAATGCTAGGGGAGTGTGAAGGTAGGTAGGGGAGATTACTTTTGACTGATGGGAATAAAAATAGTATTGAAGAAAGTGGCTTTTTAGCTGAGGCATCAAGAAGTGTAGTAAGGGTTGAGTTTGCAGGATGGGAAAGAAAGAAATTTTAGTCAGAAGTATAATGTGAGAAAATGAGGGTATACAAAGGGGACATGGAGAAATTAGGTGTGGTTGCACCATAGGACATGATTAGCAGGGAGACTGGTTGGAAGCCTGGTTTGAAGGATACGTGAAGCGAATGTTGGCCAGGTCACTGAGTCTTTTGAAAGGCAGCCAATATATGTTGTGTGTTACTCTGCAGGAATTGAGGAGGCACAGGCAGTTTTCAAGCACATTTTTAAGCAAGGAAATGACATGATCAAACTGTACTACAGGAAGATGACGATAGGGGATGAATGTCAGGAGGACTGGGGAGCAGGGGAACTAGAGTCAGGGAAACGAGCTTGAGCACATGGCGCAGGTAGGAGGTGACTGGAGTTTAGACTACAGAAGTAGCTGGAGTAACCATGAGAAGGTGATAGGGGTCAAACCTATGGGATTTCATGATTGACTTATGGTTGGAGGGCAGGGAAAGAAAGAGGTAGAAGTTACCTTAGCATTTTTTACCCCAGTGCCTGGAAAAGTGGTGATGCTGAGGAGGAAGAATGGTTCTGGTGGAGGCAACAGTGGGAGTTGTGAGGAATACACATCAGAGGCTGGCAGTGGAGAAGCTGGAGATGCCCAGAAAACAACGGGAAATGGGAGAGTGAAACTAGGAAGGAATGTCAGCAGCATGAGCAGAGAATTGGGAGTCACTCAAGTGTGGAACTGCTTGCTAAAAGTTCAGTAAGTCACCTAAGGAAAGAGTGTAGAGAGGAGAAAAAGAGGAACAGAGTCAGAGATTTATTTGGGGGAATTCATACACTCAGGGAGTGGGAGCTCAACGAGAGTAGGAACCAGAGAAGGAGCAGTTACAGAGGAAGGGAGCTAATCAGGAAGACACAGGATGATGGGAAACAGGTGAGGTGAGAGCTTCTCAGACTGAGGGATGTGCCCATTATGAGATGTCCCAAGGTCAACAGGGGTAAAGGCTGAGAAGGCCAGTATCTCTCAGGTGAAGTAGCTAGAGGATCATGTAAGAGAACCCTTTTGGAGAGCGTTGTTGCCTTGAACAAGCTTGTAAGGGCTGAGGAAAACAGCCGGGACATCTGTTGGAGATGGGGCAATGAGTTCATGCTGTGTAAATACCTTTTGTTGTTGTTGTCCCAGTGCACAATAACAGATTTTAAAAAGTAGAAAAAGGATATAAAAGACTTAGTGGGAGGTTCTAAATGCAAGGCCAGTAAAACACTGTCACAGTGTTGGTGACAGCTGCAGCCCAGACCTTCAGGGCTTTCTATTCTGAAGTAGGGAGTGGATGTGGGAGCTGAGTTTCTGCAAACGTGCTCCTCCTGGACAGGGGAGCAGAGCCATGCCATTGACTAACGCTGCTCGGGCTCTCCTCTGGGAAGGAGAGTAGAATAAACAATGCCTCATGACGTCTAATTGGTGATTGGCTTAAAAAAGCACCAACAAACTGTGGGCTGCCCGGCTGGTGTGGCTCAGTGGTGAGTGTCAACCCATGAACCAGGAGGTCACAGTTTGATTCCTGGTCAGGGCACATGCCCGAGTTGCGGGCTTGATCACTAGAAGGGTTTATACCGGAGGCAGCCGATCAATGATTCTCTCAGTATTGATATTTCTATTTGTTTCTCTCTCTTCCTCCCTCTCTCTGAAATCAATAAAAATAACCCACAACAACACATTTGAAAAACAACAAAAGCTGTGGGTTGTGAAGTGGGGAGGAGTTTGGAAAGTGTAAGTGTAAGCAGGAATTCAGGAGGGACAGAAACAGCGTCTCATGGGTAGGACCTAGGTTCCAGCTGCCAGCTGGCTTTGTACCTGGAACCGTGTCATTCTCATAGTGGAACCGGCCTGGACCTGGACTTGGAGACCAGGCTGAGGGGCGGAAATAACTACAAACTTCTAGAAGAAAAGATATGATGTGAAAAATGAAAACAACACATATACTAAGATAGCATTAAAACAATCCATCCACTCAAAACAAGCTTAGAAACAGAATTCTTAAACTCATGAAAAATTAATGCAGTGAATAAAATTTAAAAATATCAGAACATGAATCAATCCAGATGAAATTATTTTTCAGAAACCAGTATGATAAAGACTTTTGTGTAAGTGTATTTAAGACATTCAAAACAAATAAATGGATGTACCTTCTATTAACAATGAAGTGTTACACACAAGAGGAGCCAAAGAACCTGAGAATAAATGGTACCATATAATTTCCATTTTATAAAGTTTAAAAACTGGTAAGATTTGTGGTTTTAGAAGTTGCAATAAGGATAGCGTTATTTTAGGAGGAGGGAGAGAAAGGGTACAAGGGGTATGTATGCAGGAACATTTGAGGGACTTTGAAATGATAATATCATTTTATTCATAACGAGGTACTAATCATTCATGAAGGTATATGTACTTATAATTTATGTTATTTTCTGCATGTATGTTATAATAAAAAGTGTTTATTTAAAAATGGAAAAATAATAAAGCAAGGCAGAAATAAGAACACATGTCTTTATAAGTAAATGTTGGGAATTAAAAGTATAATCACAAACTGACTAAGAAGTCAAAAATTATGGGGGTTTGTGGTTCCATAGATAACACCTTTCTTTATGCGAATGAATTTGAAACCAGTTGAGAGCAATTCAAAATACAGATAGATAGAGAGTAAAGTGACCTTTATTGAAGTGAAGAAGCCAGAGAAAGAAAGCCCACATCTTTAATAATTTCATTTTAAATAAATGACCAGAATAGTCAAATCCACAGAGACAGAAAGTAGATTAGTGGTTTCCAGGGGCTGGGGTGGGATAGGGTGAGGTGTGACAGCTAATAATATCAAGGTTTGTTTTTGGCGTAATGAAAATGTTCTGGAACTAAGTAGTGTGGTTGCACAACTTTGTGGCTAAAAATGAACAAATAGTACACTTTATTTTTATATATTTTACTAGAGGCCCAGTGCACAAAATTTGTGCACTGGCAGTGGGGGATGGGGGAATCCCTCAGCCTGGCCTATGCCCTCTTGCAGTCCAGGAGCCCTGGGGGGATTTCCGACTAAAGGCTTAGGCCCACTAAGCCATCAGTCAGACATCCTTAGTATTGCCACGAAGGCGGAAGAGGCTCCCACCACTGCCCCTGTGCTCGCCAGCCGTGAGCTTGGCTTCTGGCTGAGCAGCGCTCCCACTGTGGGAGCACACTGACCACCAGGGGGCAGCTCCTGCGTTGAGTGTCTGCCTCCTGGTGGTCAGTGCACATCATAGTAACCGGTCATTCCACCATTCAGTCATTTGCATATTAGCCTTTTATTATATAAGATACTCACCTGAGGAGAGAGAGAAACATCAATTGGTTGCCTCTCCCATGGGCTCCAACCAGGGATCGAACCTGAAACCTGGGCATGTGCCCTGATGGAAATCGAACCCACAACATTTTGATGTATGGGACAATGCTCCAACCCACTGAGCCACCTGGCCAGAGCCAAATAGTACACTATAAAGGGGTGAATATTATGGTATGTGAATTATATCTCAATTTTTAAAAAGTAAAAAGTGAGTTTTATCACTGATACAAAAGCTGTGTTAGAGGATGAGGTCAAACTATTCAACCAAGTGCCAAACACGTTTGCTGATATTTCCTGCCCCACCTCTAGCTTATCCCTACACTGAAGGTTGGATCCGTCCCATGGAAAATTTGGGGGTGGCAGACACATACAGAATTGCTGCCTCACACCAGTTCAGAATGCAGAAGGAGAAAGAGACTGAATTCCCAGAGTTTAAAGGTTTTATAATGAATTAGCTCCTTCCAATCAAAAGCTGTGAAGTAATGGCTGTCCCCCAGCCATCTGGTGGGAGGAGTATGCAGGGGTGGAGCAAGGAAAGGAATGTCACTTTCTCATGGACAGTCCTCCATATAGATACCTGAACAGTGGGGGATAAGTCTTCCTCTCTAAGAAAATCATCACTGGACTGGACACCAAGTGAGAATTCATGAATTAAAGACAGTACTGGAAACTCATTTTGTGTTTAACACTGTTTTCTTATTGTAGGGAAACTGCAAAATATCAGTGAGAAGGGATAATCAACAGAGAAAAGACAGACTGCCTACAAAGAAACAGCAATCAAACTCACAATAGACATATTTTAATTGCCACTCAAGTGCTGGTGAGGAGGCCTTGGGTCTGTGAAATGTAAAAAGTTGGAACTGAGACCCCTGTATTAGTCCAGGGACGCTTGGAGGGCTACACCCTCACTGAAAAGGAAATCTTAAAAAACATTCCCCTTGGCACCAGGATGTGTTAAAAGGAATTTTGTGTCTTGTATAGTACATTTATACTAACTGCAATACCGTGTTTTCAGGAAATAAACCATCAATGTTTTTAGCACCATTGTTTATTTTTAATAAAAATTTTTTTAATGTTGACATTATTGCAGGAGTCTCTCCCCCATCCCACCTTTGCCCACCTCCACCCTCCCCGACCAACCCCTTCCTTGACCTTTACCAAATTATTGTCTGTGTCCATGGAGTATGCATATGTGTTCTTTAGCCATTTCCTTCACCTTCTTTTTCCAGTTACCCCCACTCTCTTCTTTTGGGCACCAGCCAGTCTGTTCCATGTATCCATGCTTCTGGTACCATATTGTTTGTCAGTTTATGTTGTTCATTAGATTCCACATGTTAGTGAGATCATATGGTATTTATCTGATGGGCTTATTTCACTTAGCACAATACTCTCCAGGTCTGTCTATGTTGTTGCAAAGGGTAAGACGTCCTTCTTTTTTACAGGCAAGGTGTATTCCATTGTGTAAATGTTCCACAGTTTTTTTATTCACTCATCTACTGATGGGCACTTGGGCTGTTTCCAGATCGTAGTTATCTATATATATAAAAGCCTAAGCGACCGTTACGACTGGATGAGCAGATGACCGGCCAGTAGCTATGACGTGTACTATGATGCTTAATGCAGGAGCTGCCCCCTGGTGGTCAGTGTGCTCCCATAGCCAACCTCCTGCAGCTGGCCAATCTCCCATGGTCCCTCCAACCCGGCTGGCCATCCCCAATTGGCCCCAATTGAGACTGGGTGAGATGGCCCCGATTGGCCCCAGTCGCCAGCCAGGCAGAGGGACCTCACCCATGCACAAATTTGTGCACTGGGCCTCTAGTTGTAAATAATGCTGCTATGAACATAGGGGTGCATATATTCCTTCTGATTGGTGTTTTGGGATTCTTAGGATATCTTCCCAGAAGTAGGATTGCTTAATAATGGTTAGTTATTTAGTTTGGAATATAAGGTTAAAAGTCAATGCTATAGCTTGCATGCACTGTCTTGTGTGGTTTGGGAGGAACACTGCTGTGCTCATTAAGTTATTGTCTTTTGGCTCCACACCCTGATTGTGCTCAACTACCTGCTGCTATGCTGGGACTCTGCAAATTTCAGTTCTCCTTTGCCAGCTGGATCCCTGTACGGTTCTACTATTGGAGGACCCAGAGGAAGACGAGAAGGATGGAGGAGGGAAAGAGACACACTTCTCACTCTTTGCATTCTTTTCCAATTAGCAGTGCCCAAAAGGCACTTAGGTTCCAGTCCACGGCTTCTCCCAACAATCCCAGAAGCAGCCTCAGTGGTCCCTCTCAGAGGTCTCAGTGCCAGTAGGACACCACCCCCTCCCGGGTCCCTCCTGGGTTCCTGACTGGATTCTGGCTGGAAGCACCTCCTTAGAGGTCTAAGTCCCAGCTGATGGGCTCCTCCTCTGAGCTGGGAGGTTCTGAATTTCTAGACCTCTTTCCTTTTACCCCCCAGTCCTACACGTACTACCTCTGTGCTCTCAGTGTGTCCTTCTGCACCTCCAATCCTCCAACCTGTTTAAACAATTCCCTATATTAAATTGTCTTTGTTGAAATATCTAGGGTGCTATTTGTTTTCCCTTCTGTACCCCGAGCAATACAGATCACTTCTTGGCTTTCCTCTTCATTGCTCTAGTAACTGCTGAGAAGATCAAGTTTTATATTTGGAGAAACTGAGGCTCAGGGAAATTCTGTAAACTGCCAAAGGTAAAATTACAGAGGGGCGTTTCTAACTCAGGTACATATGATTCCCATTTGTCTTCTCTCATTGTCGCATATTGACTTCCGGAAAGTTCTTTTTCCCTCTTGTTTTTTTCTTCACTGTGAAACTCCAGTGCATATTAATTTGGTTCTGCATACATTTTCTAAACTGCAAGAATGTGAGGTGACTATGTACACATTTCCAGTCTTTCAGCAGAACAGGAATAAAGGTTATCTAACAATGAAGTTCTGGGAGGAAGCCACATAAAATAAATTCAGGTCTTGAAATACATGAGTCACTGTTGGTGAGGAGGAAGTGGAGGTGAGTGTATGAGTGGCTGACAGAGCCAACCACGCCTTAGTCTTAAACATCAGCTACTACCCAGGAAAGCACCAGGCCCTGGGATACTTCTTTATATATTTTATCACATTTAATATCAAGACATAAGGTAGGTGGAGCAGAATTGCATCATACAATTCTACATGCATTTAATTTGGGTGCATTTACACTCGAATGGGAGGAGAGGAAGAGGCAGAATGGGAAGAGGAAAAGAGAAAGAGGAGGAAAACAAGGGGGAGGTAAGAGTAGAAAGGAAGGAGTTTGCACGGCCTGTATTTAAATAGTGCATTCAATTCTGGTCAGCTCTACTAGTCAGTGTTTGGCTTGGAGTAACCTGAGATGGGCACATGAAACCATTATTCCCAGAAATGGTCTTCATTTCAAAGGCTCATTTTGTTACTATGGGCTGTGCTGAATGCAATTCTAATGTTTAAATCTAAACAGTTCCCATTCAACAGGGCCCTCAAATGCAAGCCAACGGCGTCATCTGGTCCTTAAATGAAGCATCAGTTAGCTTTTCCAACAGTAGAGGAAATGCTGGCTCTACTGATCTTAAAGAAACATACAGCAGCACCCAGACTCCCAAGTAGTAGCCTTCTTAGAGATTAAAAAAAAAAACTGCCTGCAAGACTTGAGCTTCACAATCTGGCTAGTGTCAAACTGCTGAATGTTCCCCATTGGTATTGTTTTCCCTAATCCTAAAATGTGGAAATGGATGCCTAGAAAGGAATATCCACTTCCCCAAGGTCATACAGAGAATGAGGGCTGAGTTGGGCTGGGCTGGGATTTGAGCCCAGGTTTCTCTTCCTCCAAAGCTCTGCCCCTATTTGATCCCTGGCCTCTTGCAGGTGGCAGGAGAGCAGAGGTTGGCAGGTGTATTGTGAGTGCCAGAGAGAGGAGACACAATGCGAAGGTCTTCCTGGGGTCTGAGCAGCAAGGTGCTGGAGCGACCTAACCGTGCCGGCTTCCGAACCAACACCACTGTATGCGAAACGCTGAGCTTTAATTTCTGCAAAACCATCGGTTTCGTCTGATAATGCTATTGTCTTGATGAAGTAGCTTCCAAGGGCATGCTTCTCTTTTCTGTAGGGGGTGGGGTAGTGTATTCCCTAGAAATAAAATGGGTCCATTTGTCACTGGAAATGACCTGGTGACTTAGAGTCGCAGCGCTTATTTCTGCAATTTGTCTTTCCCATGGTCATCTGGGTTTAATACCCTGGGTGGTGGGAAAGGAAAGGCAGTGTGTATTTTTCCTTGAGATTTTCAAATTTGAATTTCCTGCTGTGAGTGCTTTTGCCGCTGAGTTGAAATTAGAGCAGGATGAACTTCTTGAACTGCCACCAACTTGGCCACAGGCTGACTCCAGGACCTCCTGCAGGGAAAGCTCCCTGAGGGGACAGCAGGAAATGTCTCTGCAGGAGAGATTAAATGGTTTAATAATGTCCTATTAAACCCACAGCTTTCAAACAAAACTGTGCCCTTCAATACCACTTACCACCCCAAAGCTCCTACTCAAGTGATTTGAATCTCAGATGAGGATTTTACCTGTAGGATGGAAGCCACTGGCCACACTGACACACACAGCCTTTTTTTGAGGTGAGGGAGGGCGAGCTTTTGCCAAAATCTCACAGGCATGTTAGAATGGTTGCTTATGTGGATAGGAGGAGAAAGGAGTGAGCTTTGTAAACAGGAATAAATACTAATCAAATATAAGAGAGGAGTGAATCAAGCACTAATAATAACAATATACCAGGAACTGACAAGTTTGATTGCCTCAACTCTGTCCAGAAAGAAACAGAACCAGACAAAACAAGGAAACAAACTAGATCTCACTGCAGTAGAGTCTAAAGTCTCCTCAAATGCACCCTTAGAACATTTTTGTTCTTCCAGCTGTTCTGTTTGGATAGATTCTGTTCATTCCTCATCTCTGGATTTTTGGGAATCATATAATTCCATCACCTGCTATTTGGGCCTGAGGTACAGCTGCTGGGATACATTATATGGCAGCAGCCTCATTATCCTGAGAGACAGTGGTGTTAGACCCACTTGGTAGTATAAGGACCCATGTCAATAAATCAGGAAGAAGTTTATCTCTTCTCTTGTTCTTCATGTGCAAGAGCTACAAATCTTACTCACCCATCCTTAGGATCAGCCATGACCCTATATCCCAGGGGTTTGGCTCCTGCAGGTCAAAAGAATGAGAGGGAACATCTGGTCCCCAAGGTAAACTCATATGGGTACAGCCAGCTTCTTTGCCCAAGGATCCTTAGATCGTCCAGGCAAGGCTCTTTCCAGAATTTATCCTATAGGCTCTTCACCTCAGAACAGAGACTCAGCCTCTCATCTGTCCTGGAGCATAAAAATTCCCCCCTATAGCTCAACTCTCTCCTTATGGATCTCAGATAGCTAAGATATGGTTTGCTGAAGAACCCCCACTTCCATTAGCTGATGGGCTTAGGAAAGTTAGGTCTAGTACTTGGATTTTCAAATAGGTGGTCATGAAAAGCTTTCCCAGGGCAAACAGATAGATGTTGGGAAGGAGTGTGCCATATAATAAGAAATGTCTCTCTCTATATAAAACCCTAACATGCAAATAGACCAAACAGCAGAAAAACCAAACAACTGAACAGCCAGTTGCTATGACGTGTGCTGACCACCAAGGGGTGCTTATGGAACATGGCGGGCGTCAGCCGCAGTGGGATGGTGGAGCAGGTGAGCAGGGGCGCCAGACCAAGGTGGGGTGCCAGTTGCTGTCATCGGGGCGAACCTCTGGAGGTTACTGAAAATTCTTTGCTCCTGTGTGCCAGAGTTCTGCCTGGCACTCGCACCCACTGCTGGCATCTGGTGCCGGCCCTGATCACTTGGCACCATCAGCAGGTGTGAGCAGTGGCTGCTGGCTCTGACTGCCCTTCAGGGCTTCTCCACCACCCCCCTGCTCCTGAGGGGTGATCAGGGCTGGCAGCTGCCTCTCGCACCCGCTGTCTGCAATGGCCCTGCTCATACCCAATCGCTCTGTACCGTCAGCAGGTGCAAGCAAGGCCGGTGCCGTCAGCGTGTGGGACCAGTGGAGGCAGGATTGGAACTGTAGGCAGACAGGGGACTGGTGGCCCTGGTGGGAGAAGCTGGGCGGGGGTGTGGAGGATGGGTCGAGACCCACACCTGTGCCCACCACAGCCTCACAGCCCACAGTTCCTTTCAAGGTGCAAGAATTTGTGCACTGGGCCCCTAGTGTATATCTTACTCCTCATCCTACCTAATAATAGACAAATATGCAAATTTACCATACCTCTGACACACCCACAAGCCATGCCCACAAGCCACGCCTACCATCCAATCAGAGCGAGCATGCAAATTAACCCAAACCAAGATGGCTACAGCTACAGAGAGCAAGGTTTCCTAGGTAACAGAGGAAGCCAAGCTTTACGCCTGCCCTTGCCAGGCCTAAGCCTCCACTCAAGCTACAAAGTTTCAATTATAGAAGGTAAACAAATTCAAACAAATGGCGGCAGAATGGAGCTTGAGAGAGCAGGCCAGGGTTGCAACAGGGGAAGCAAAGCTTTCCGCACACCCTGGCTGGGCCCACCCGCTTAAGGCAACAAAGTTTCAATTATAACCCCTACAGAAATGGCTGCTGGCCTCGGAGGGAGCCCCAAGCTTGGCTCCACTCCAGGCTACAAAGTTTCAATTGAAGAAGGAAAATAAATTCCAGATACCAGGGCCTCCGCTTGGGTTGCCAGGGGGCGTGGCCGGCCTGCAAACCACCACAGGCCCCTTGCTCAGGCCACCCTACGCCCCAAGGGAACCCCCACCTGATCCAGGACACCCTTCAGGGCAAACCAGCTGGCCCCCACCCCTGTACCAGGCCTCTATCCTATCTAATAAAAGAGTAATATACAGATTGATCATCACTGCAACACACAATATAGCTGCCCCCATGTGGTCAAAGATCCTGCCCCCATGTGGACACAAGATGGCCACCACAAGATGGCCAGCAGGAGAGGGCAGTTGGGAGGCACCCAGCCTGCAAGGGAGGGCAGTTGAGAAGGACCAGGCCTGCAAGGGAGGGCAGTTGGAGGTGATCAACCCTGCAGGAGAGGGCAGTTAGGGGTGACCAGGCCAGCAGAGGAGGGAAGTTGGGGGCAAACAGGCTGGCAGCAGAGTGGTTAGGGGGTGATCAGGCTGGCAGGCAGAAGCGGTTAGGGGCAATCAGTAAGGCAGGCAGGCAAGCAGTTGGGAGCCAGCAGTCCTGGATTGAGAGAGGGATGTCCAACTGCCTGTTTAGGCCCGATCCCACCAGGCCTAAATGGGCAGTTGGACATCCCTTGAGGGGTCCCATATTGGAGAGGGTACAGGCTGGGCTGAGGGACAACCCCCCTCCGTGCACGAATTCCGTGCACTGGGCCTCTAGTTTCAGACATAAAGCTCCTAAAACCCTTGGAATTTCCTAAGTGATGAGGTATAAAGCTGTCTTTTGTTATGTTAATGAGGTGGTTTTGGCGCCTAAGGCTAGGAACTGATTGCTAGGAAAAACAATACTGTGATTAGAGGTGTTGGCTTACAACTTTGGAAATTCCCCTCATGAAATCTGAAACTGGTTTCCCATACATTGAGGGCAAGGGTAGGTAGCACTTTTAATAAGCAAGGCTTGTTTTGGGTGGCCACAGACTAGTTGATCTCCATACCTACTTGCCAGAATCTTAAACGTTTATGTAGAGGTCTTAACTGGGTTCAGTCAGTATTCAGTCCAGAAGGTCTCCGTAATTCTTTACATTCTCAAGGTTGAACCCTAGTGTGGGAATGGTGGGGGGAACATACAAGTCCAAGGACAGGGGAGGGGGTAAAGAGCCTGATTGCGGGTCAACTGGCAGGCATGACCTCCTCCAACAGAAGGTTGGAACCTTGAGTCCCACCCCCTGACCTCAAGGGTGGGGAGAGGGGTTGGAGATTGAGTCAGTTGACAATGGCCAATGATTTAATCAATCAAGCTTAAGTAATGAAGCCTTCAAAAACCCCAAAAGGACAGGATCCAGAGAGCGTCTGGGTTGGTGAACAGGTGGAGGTGCTGGAGGAGTGGTGCACCTTGAGAGGACATGGAAGGTCTGCCTCTTCCCGCACACCTTGCCACATCTCTTCCATTGGACTGTTCCTGAGTTCTACCCTTTCACAGTAAAAACAGTGATCTAGTAAGTGAAATGTTTCTCTGAGTTCTGTGAGTTGCTCTAGCAAATTACTTGAACCTGAAGAGGGGGGTCACTGAATCTCTGATGTCGGTCAGTTGTCATTGGTGATTGAAGTGTGTGTGCATAGGGGTATATCCTTAAGGACTGAACTCTTATCCTGTGGGATCTGATGCTCTTTCTAAGTGAATAAAGTCAGAATTGAGTTGCATTATAGGAAACTCAGCTGATATGTGGAGAATTAATTGTTGTATGGAAATATCCCCTCCTCTATTGGAATTGGATCCATAAATCTATAAAGAAAGTGGGAAGGACATTTCAGGACAGGGAAAACACATGAGCCAAGGTAGGGAAAATCAAGGGTATGTCCTGGGAATAAGGGATAAATAAATTTTGCTGTAACCAAGGCTCCTGCACTCATAAAATCATCATTGATCTGTTGCACAAAATACATCATGAGGAACAGCTACTTTGAAAATTTTTTATATATTACCTAATTATCCTATACTAGAGGCCCAGTGCACGAAATTTGTGCATGGGTGTGGTCCCTAGGCCTGGCTGGCGATCGATGTGTGAGGGTCTGGCATGGAAGGGCAGATCTCAGCTGACTGCTGGGCCCTGGGCAGCACCTGGGTCCCCAGACCCCCACGCTCCCCCCTCCGCCTGAGTCATTGGGCCCCCGCCTGGCTCCCTCAGCACCTGGAGGCTGGGCGGCGCCCCATCCCCCACTGTTGCCACTGATTGCCGTCTGTGGGACAAATGACAGAGCTATCGGGCCCCGCTTGTACCTGCGTTGGCCTGGCGCTGCCCGCTCGCCTGCTCCATCATCCCACCATGATGGTCCCACTGTCGTTGGAGCCCATTGGGGCCGGCAGTGCCTCCACTGTCGCCTGCTGCCTGCACCACATTGCCGACACCCCCATGTTCCATGCCGCCTCCTGGTGGTCAGCGCACGTCATAGCAAGCAGTTGAACTCCTGGTCGTGGGGACAATTTGCATATTAGGGTTTTATTATATAGGATAATAAAGAGGTAATATGCAAATTGACCCTCATGCCCTCACAAGATGGCTGCCTACAACCAGGCAAGCAGGGGGCTTAGTGAGGAATAACCAAACGCCTGAACAAGCAGGCTGCATGGGGCGACGAGGCTGGCACGGGGGTCGGGCAGTTGGGGGCGACCTGGCCAGCATGGGGGGCAGTTAGGGGCAATCAGGCTGGCATGCAGAGGCAGTGAGGGGTGATCAGGCTGGCAGGGGGGCAGTTAGGGGTGACCAGGTAGACAGGCAGGTGAGCGATTAGGAGCCAGTGGTCCAGGATTGTGAGAGGGATATTCCCCAAGGGGTCCCGGATTGGAGAGGGTGCAGGCTGGGCTGAGAGAACCCCCCTCCCCCATGCACGAATTTCATGCACTGGACCTCTAGTAAATATATAAGTATGCATTTATTATACACATAATTTTTTATTATATATGAAAGTTTCCATAAAGTTCTTGTGTAGTTTGTAATAAGTTTACTCCTACATAGGATGCAAGCAATCTGCAAAATGTGACAGGGAGAGGATTTACACAGATTTAAAATATTGAAATGTCAATTTTCAACAATTCTGCCATCATCTAGGATTCATTTGGATTTAGCGATTATTATACATAGAGTTTATTACCTAGAAAGTGGAGTAAAAATATTAAAACAAGCTAACAGTTTATTTAAATATTGAATAATATTCTCTGCTTATCTTGCAAATTATTTTGTATGTTACACAGACATAATTTGTTTACTATTCAAACTGAACCAGGACTTTATATATAGCTTATATTTATAGGATACACACACACACTCACACACAGACACACACCCGTTTTCAAATATGAGTGTGAATCAGAATTACCTAGATGGCTTGTTAGAACACAGGTTGCTGGGTTCCACCATCAGCAAGAGATTCTGATTTAGTTGAACTTGTGTAGGACCCAAGAATTTGTCTCTCAGGTGATGCTTCTGCTGCCAGTAGTGAGCCACATTGAGATTTACAAAATCCATTGAGCAAAATATACTGAGGGTGATTGGAAAAAAAAGGACCCTTCCTTCCTCCCTTCCTTCCTCCCTTCCTCCCTCCCTCCCTCCCTCCCTTCCTCCCTCCCTCCCTCCCTCCCTCTTTCCTTCCTTCCTTCCTTCCTTCCTTCCCTCTTTCCTTCCCTCCTTCCTTCCTTCCTTCCTTCCTTCCTTCCTTCCTTCCTTCCTTCCTTCCTTCCTTCCTTCCCTCCTTCCTTCCTTCCTTCCTTCCTTCCTTCCTTCCTTCCTTCCTTCCCTCCTTCCTTCCTTCCTTCCTTCCTTCCTTCCTTCCTTCCTTCCTTCCTTCCTTCCTTCCTTCCTTCTTTCTTCCTTCCCTCTTCCTCTCCCCATTGCTCTCCTGTTTTCCTATATATGCATGTATATATATGTATATGTGTATGCATGTGTGTTGTTATGTATGTATGTATGTATGTACGTATTTCAACTTTCTGGGGTAGGACTGATTTGGCACACCAGTCATTTCCAGTATTTGGTGATCCTAGCTAACAGGAAAGAATGATGTGATCACTTATCATCTCTCGCCCAGCCTGTTGCCATGGTCTCTTTACCTGTTTCCTTGCCTCCCAACTCTGTTTGTCTGATTCTTTCACTTCACAGCTGCCAGTTGTTGTCTGAAAACAGGTCACTTCTCAAAACCCTAGTGACTTCCTCTGATACTCATGGTGGAGCAGGAATTCAGACTCAACTTGGGCTAATTTAGAAGCAAGTAGTGCTTTCAGCTAACACAATATCCTGTCTTCTTCACTTGTGTGAATGGAACGCTTAATTAAAACCTAAGTCTTCCCATCTTAGGTAATAATTTCAATGTTATTCCTCATTAAGCTCTTAAATTCTAACCAATATAGAAATTATTTGGTTTAAATCCACCAACATTTAATAAACCTCTGGGAAGGACCTGACACTGTGTGCATGGAGGTGTCTTTCCTATTCCCCGTTCTCTTTGGGTTTGAATAATGGCATGCTCAAATAAACAAAAAAATCCAATGGATAAGCCCCCTCTCCCCAAGTCCCCCAGGAAACCAAAAGGCAGAACACAAGGGAGATGGGACAATTATTCTCTGAGAAGGTAAGGAATAAATTCTTTAAAAAAAAACCTCATGAATTCTGTTTCTGACAACCCAGGCATACATATCCAAGCAGAAACTCGGGCAAACTAGAAATTATATTATGATAGAAATAACCTGAGTTCTACTGCCCACTCTTAGAAAAATAGTCTGTGTGTCTTTGAGTCACTTCATTGCTCTCTTCCTTCATTTGTACAATGAGGCTGGGCCCAGGTGATCTCCAGAGTTCTTTCCAGTGCAATATGCTAGGATCGCCACGTTCGGTGGACAAACACACAGAGCAGTCTTTAATTATAAGTTTGCAAAGGCATCTAGGGGGCCAGCTCCATCTGCTCCTGACGTCTTAAACCTTTATTAATTACTTGCTGTTGGGAGGGGGCAGAGAAGCAGAGAAATCCCTTGGATCGCAAGCCTTCCACTTCTGGTTTCTCGCTGCACAATATTCCCCAGGACTTGGGAGCCAGATGGCAACATTTTTGAAGATGCACTAAGGATTTGAGTTCTGGTTTGTATTAAATATCACATGTTAATTATTAATCTGTGGCAGATGCAAATGTATATTATTACACTACATTAAACATTAATGTTGCGAAGACCAGGCTGTGGACCACATGGAGCTGCTGAGGAAACACCATTGGTCCTTCGACTGACATCCAGATTTAGGATCCAGGTAAACTAAGCAAAACTCTTTAGAAAGAATATTCATTACTAATATGATATATGAAGAACATGAGCATTGTTTCAATGTAAGTGATAATAGTATTTATTGAGGTTTTTTTATATGCAGTAGTCATCAAAGTGTTTGATAGAGACTGATCAATTTAACCTTCCTAACAACTCTATAAGGTAGGCATTGCTACTTATTGTTAGGGCACAACCTTTATTAAGCACCAACTATGTATTGGGAACTGTTCTAGATAGTCGGGGTATGGTGATGGAGTAAGACATTGTCATGATTTTTATGGAACTTACTTTCCGGTGACAATATACCCCCAAACCGGTAGATGAACAAAGTAATTTCAGATAAGTACAGTGAAATAAATGCGACAGTGATGTGGTTGCCGGGGGCTGGGAGGGGGTCGTTAGAGCTCCACCGACCTGGAGAGTCCTCTCTGAGGAGGAAACTTGGGGCTAAAGGTTCTAGGTCAAATGAGCTAATAACCATTTCCTAAGAACAATTGGGCAAACATTCATTCTTCAAATGACCAGTGTGTTAAAATATCAACTTGTCATAAACTTGTTTTAATCATGTACCTATCAATGTCAAAGCGTTTCATGTTTCTTCAAGGTCACCAAATATCATATTTTTAGGACAGTTTCCTGAGTATTGTGAATTTTAGCTGTTCTTCGTGCCATTGATGTCAAGAATATTATAAACAGTAGTGTGGGTTTCTGTTTCCCAAAGCATTTTCTATCCAGCCTACAGCTGCTTATTTCTTCACTTACCTTACATCTCTGATTGGATTTTCCATTTTTAAGTTTGCCTCAGCTTGTGTATGAATGGCTGGAAATAGTTTGTGGAGAGATAAGCTGGACTTCCCAGTGTAAAAATGGACATACATTAAACAGAGTAGGTATACTGTCTAGAACTGGCTACTGTCACTCTAGACTGTCTTCAAGTTGGTCCATCCTCTCTTCTCCTAGGACACCACCGCCAGCCAGGAGAATGGCCTTGTTATTATCTTTTGAATGGCACCATCTTTGAAGCCCTCTCTCCTATTTGGTGGAAATTCTTCTTTTATCCTCTTTGCTGCCTTAGAAGTCAGTTAAGCCTCTGTTTCAGGCCTTCTCAATTTTCATCCCCATTTCCTTCTAACTACTAAAGACCAAAAGTTGTATGTTTGTCGCCTCAAAACACACGATGCAATTTACAGATGATATATCATAGAATTGAACACTTGAAACCTATATAATTTTATTAACCAATGTCACCCTGATAAATTTAATTTAAAAAATCTCATTCTAGTCCACTTGGAAACTGCTTTCCTCTATTACAGAGCCTAGGGAGCCAAAATGACTCTGCTTCAGCTACTTTGTAGTTCGCACGTAGACACATGACCAATCAGAGCTGACAGTGAAACGGTTCCCATATATGGAGGGGAAAATAAGCCTAGGGAAGGGCAGAACGCCCCAGAGAGAGACCAACATTTCTGACAAGTGTGGTGGGAGGTGTCGAGGCAGCTGCGGAGTATTTCCAGCATCCCGTCCAGGATGTGATAGACATAGGAGAGTAGTGGTGGTTTCTCCAGCGTGGTCCCATGGTGGGCTTGAAGGCTTTGTCTAGATGCATTTTACCTAGCTGCATCTACCCTGGATTATGTGGAATCAATCTGGTAATTTGGGTCTCACAGAGATTGTAATGAACACGTCATATCTTTGATTAAATTACTTTTATGCTTAAACTAACTGAAGTGGATTCAGTTGTCTTTGACTAAAAGCTCTGATCAACACACCTGATACCTTTATAGTTTATTGAGATACTTGATGATGGTGTCTTAGTCTGTTTGGGCTGCTAATACAAAATAACACTAACTGGGTGGTTAGTAAACAACAAGTGCATACTTATGGTTTCTGGAGGCTGGGAAGTCCAAGTTCATGGCATCAAAAGATTCCATATCTGGCAACATCTTTCTTCCCAGATGGCTGTCTTCTTGCTATGTGCTCACGGGATGGTAGTGGCCAGGGAGTTTTCTAGGTCTTTTCTTTAATAAGGGCACTAATCCCGATCATGATGGCTTTGTCACAACCTAATCACCTCCCAAAGACCTGACCTCTTAGTATCATCACCTTCGTGATTAAGATTCAACATATGAGCTTTAGGGGGAACACAAATGTTCAGACATTAGCAAGTGGAGAAGTATCAAAGGAAGGGTATCATAATGGTGGAATGACTAGTACTGAACTCACTTGGAGGATCGAATTCATATCATGTTGCGGCTCACTCAGCCTTTCTCCTCATCAATCAAGTTGCCTTTTCATTCTTTCCTTGACTATGAAATGAGAATCATAACTATAATTATCTTAAAGGTTTGTTATTGTAAGTTAAATAAACTTACTAGAATTGTATGTTGTGCCACGCAATTTTAATAGTAAACATTGGCTAGCATTTTTGTTAGTATTAGGGTGGACTAACTCATTTTGGCAGGGATAGCACTAGAATTGATGTCTTCAAACAAAGAACAGAAGGTGTGGGAGAAAGGAACATGGAGAGGGAACATATCCCAAGTCGGATGCACAGAAGAGCATAGCACATTCAGGGAGCCAGAGGGGTCTGCCAGAGAAAGTTCCCCAGGGGAGGGCGGGGACTGTAGGAGTGTACTGCTGGGATGAGTGGCCTGGAGAGTTAGGTAGGGGCTGGATCTTGGCAAACATTACAGACCCCTTTCATAATGGGTAGCCCTGGTCTCAGCCCCTTCATCCCAGTCCAGTTGGAAGGACTTCCTCCTTCCTTCTTCCCCAACATTCACTCACTGGATCACCTCCAATTTTCAGCCACGTGCATATCCCCCTTGTTGCCACCTGGGGGCAAGATCCTGATCTAAGTCCATGGAATCCATCTCTCCAAAACATGGAGGAGATTGGGCTAAATGTTTGCTGAGGCTATGGCAGAGATAGGAAGACTTGTTTTTCCAACTCTTTGGTATGTAAATATATGCTTGAAAAATTATGGTTAACTGAGGATCACTCTGTGTTCTGGTAAATTCCCTCTAGTAAAAAAAAAATGCTAACACACTTTGGGAGAAACTATGAATTCTATAACCAAACTGAATCTTTCTGATACCAGAGTCTACAGGGCTCGCAGGGCCATTTTTTCACTCAATAATGCATTGATTTGGTATAATATTTTTAGAATTTCATCCCTTTTTCTTTTCCCTATCTTCCTCTACCTCTTCCCCCTCTCCCTTCTTCTTAGTTAAACAAAAATTCTCTGTTAAGGTTTAGAATTGATATCTTGGTGTTGAATCTAGAATGGCCTCTGTCTTTTTCTGGAAATAGTCTTTATTTCAGATGATTTGCTGCTTTTTTTCTGAGGCCTGCCTTGTAACACCAGCCCATTTCCTGCAGCTTCTCAAGTACTATTGGTACAAGGAATGATTATTTCATATAAAATAATCAGAAAAAGTTAATAGCATTAGGTCAGTGACAGGAAAAGCGGTTATTATTACGGACCGGGGCAAATCCAGCCATAATTTTTTGTTTTATTTTGTTCTGTCAAAAACATTTTTGTTAAAACTGAAAACATATTTTGCCCACCACCTCCTCCCTTGCCTTTTTGAAAGCCCATATGTTCTTCAGGGGAAAATTGAATTTGGCTTCGTGTCTTTGTGAAATTTTAAAAGAGCCATTTGATGTGCGAGATTTCTAGGTCTTTAGAAATCAGACCTGAAGTCAATTGCTTGGACTAAGTTGAACTTGCATTTTTCTAACACTTTGAAAAAAAACAACATTTGGGTCAGATTCAAGAGTTCAATTTTCTTCCACTTCTTGGAAGTCAACTCCTACACCGCCAGGGCGTATTCACACGTTGCTTATTTTTCAATAGACTTGAGAAGGTCATAAATTTTGTCCACATTCTCTATTCTATTGTCCACATTCACATTCAATAAACATGTTTGGCTTTGAACTAGCATCTGGGTGTAGTAGCTTTTGAGATTTTCCTCTCCCGGGTGGAGTGGGTTCATTTTCTCAGCTGGAGAATATATTGCTCTGTGTGCGTCAAGCAACTTGGAGATAAAATAACCAATTGAGGGTTGTCAGAAGGATATAAGCCTCCCACAGTCTATGTACACCTGCTCTGGATTGGACAGGAACCTGGTTATCACAAGTGTTTGAGTTCAGATTAGGGCCTCATTCAGCAGGGTGAGGCAGGTGTGCTGAGCTGGAGGTTAGGAGGAAGTTGATTCTAATCCTTGGCTTTCTTACCACCTGGCTGGGTGATCCCATGACAGCATTTTTTTTTTTTTCCTCCTTGGACATGAGTTCCTCATTCTGAAACAAGGCAATAGGGCAAAGCAGTGTTTTCAAACTGGGCTCTTCAAAGCCCTGGGGTTCCAAAGAACTGTGTCGGGAGCTGCCTGGCTTTTACAGGTGAAGATTTGCAGAAAACTGTTTTAGATTAAAAGGAATTTGTTGCTACAAAACAAAGATGGAGCAATCCTCAACTCTAGTGTTTTAGATTTTTAAGTTTGTTTTATTTTCAGTTGTTTAACTTATGCCTCGTTATGGTTTTCAAATGATTTAGAGGAAATCATACCTGGGTCTGAGCCGAGGAAATGTAAATTTGGTTACATTTGTTGACACTGATCTCTCACATCCTAAGGTACACAAGCCTAGGGTTGTTTCTTTGCGGTTTGAAACAGACTGCTGGGATCTCTCTCATCTTTGACTAAGTACGACTAGGTACATGCTTGACAGGCTAGGGAAAGAACCACCGGGAAGCAATAGACTGAAACATTTCTGAGCTCACACAGGACTGATAACTGTGTTTCCACACGCCATAGCTTGTTATTCTAGGGCACTTAGTAGAGTCAGCCCCACTTTCTGGGCGAGTGGTGGCCAGAGGCATGATGGCACCCTTTCTGGCATCCTCTTTGGCAGGCAGGGAGGTGGACGGCAGGTTGAGAGGGAACAATGAGATGTGGTAAAGACCAGATGCTACTACAGACCAGACAGGGGTAGCTGGTATGGAATGAAGTTGTCAAACATCACCATGACCAAGGTAGACAGGAGCTGATGAGAGTACTGATTCAAAAGGGACTTTCAACGTGGGGCTCGGAGGGACTCCTATTTGGAGGAGTAGGTACCTCTGGTGACTCTTTGTAGGGTTCCTGTGGTTTAACTCTGTGCCAGGGGAATTTAGAAGTACACCTTCAATTCTGGGAGATGCAAACTATCTCGTGGGGATAGAGAGAGGATCAGTGGCTGTCTGGGGGTGGTGGTGGGTAGGCAGGGAAAGAGTGGAGGGAAGGATTTCAAAGAGACACGAACATACGTAGGGGGCAGATAAGTATGTTTATTATCTTGATTGTGGTGACGGTTTTACAGATAAATACATGGGTCAAACTTACCAAGTTGTTCACTTTAAATGTACAGTATATTATATGTGAATTATACCTCAAGGTGGCTGTTTGCTTTCTTATCCTACTTGCTTAACCCATTCATATTACAGAGCTGGCTGTTTATGCTTTCATTTCATCTTAGTACAAAGTCTTCTCTTCTGGAGTTAGAGTTGGTATCATATTTAAATTTGCAGGCATTTGAGATGTTTTGATCGACACAAAGGCAACTCAGGAATTCATTTCAGAGATGCTAGCAAGCTCCAAAAGGTGAGGGGTAGGTCAGTTTTAGATGTGTTCATGGAGAGAGGCAGCTTCTCTCATCCAATTTTCGGCTCAGGACAGTTTGGGTACCCACAATCTCATGTTTCCAGCATCTTGCTGACTGGATCTCACCTCCCAGTTTCTACCCCTTGTTGACCTAGAATGAACATATGTAAATCACATGCAAATAAAGAATGTTCACACATTTAATTATTTTCCTGTGAAATATTGGATTGTTTGTTTTTTGAAAAGCTATGTTTATTGCAGTGATAAAATTCTCAGATTTGAATTTGAAATTTGTTACTTGCCAGAATAATCTCTTATTATTGAAGCATTTATTCAAACAAAAATGAGATTTTTTAAAATTATATTTTTTAATCCTCACTTGAGGATATTTTTCCCCCATTGCTTTTTTATTTTATTTTTATTTTTTAGAGAGGGTGGAGAGGAGGAGGTGACACACAGAGAGAGAGAAACATCAATGTGAGACACATGGATTGGTTGCATGCAACCGAGGTATATGCCCTTGACCAGAATCGAACCCGAGACCCTTCAGTCTGAGGCGGACACTCTAAACATTGAGCAAACCAGCTAGGGCGAGAATGGGATTATTCTTAAAAATTAATATTCCTTGGTCCTTCAGAATGTGAAACATTGGAGAAGGCAGGGACTTTTAAATCAAATTAGGTAGCCTTAAGTTCAAATCTCTCACAGATGCAATCTATAACAGTAAGTTTAAATTTTTACCCTGCAGCTTCCTTCAGTGTAAACCCAGATAATAAGAGCTTTCTTGTAGGATGTGTGTGAGGATTAGACATGTTGTTTGCAAAGGGCCGAGCATAATGCCTGAATAGACACACAATAAACAATGGCGGATTTTTAATTTGTAAATACAACTAGATTTTGTGACTTTTTAAAAATCACTTTTTGATGAAAAAATTAGGGCCCGGTATATTTATTTTGCTCCCCGCACTCCCCGAGGACATACATTCACTTCTATATGCCTACCTATTACAATTTCCTCCATCCTTTTTCAGTTTTAACTTTCCTGAAGTTAGTCCCTTTGGGGTGAATTCTTCCCCTGTCTCCCCCGCCCCCCCCCCCGTCCCCGCCCCCCAAACACACACACAGGTCTCCTTTTCCTTTGTTTCCGAGCAAAGACAAAAATGTTGGTATGGGAAGTATTTATCGCGTGCCATTTAGACAAATCTAAGAATCTGACTGAATACTCTCCACAACTGTCGGTTGAAACTAAACACGACGTTGCCATGGATACTGGTTGCTTGGCCTCTGCTCCAATGCCTTAGAGCCTGTTTAGTTCAACAATGTGCAAACCACAGACGTTGCCATGCATTGTATTCACAAACAGTGGATCTGTTAGCAGAGAAGGATGCACATGCTCAGGAGGAAACAGAATGCCCTGTTGCCCTCCCCTGTGCTCCAGGTAGAGGCAGTGCCCTGGGCGGATACCCCTTTCCCCTTTCCCCTCTGCTTCTGTTAATCTAGATAGACTATCCATCTTTTGATATTTATTTGGAAATAAGAATCTCTACTGCATATTTGGTCAAAGACCACGGAGTCATCTGCTAGGAAAATTGCACGCCGCTTTGGGTATAAGGACTTAAAACAAGGTGCCATTGAAGGAGAGAGAACACAAGAAAATCCAGGTTTTATTTGCGAGCTGGAGTGACAGCAGAGAGACTCCAGGTGGATAAAAAAAAAAATTCCTGGATTTGCCATTCACTGTGTGTCCTTGGGCAAATTAAACACTGTAAGCCTTAGCTTCCTCATGCCATGGCTCTTCCACTTGTACGGACCCTTGTGATCACACTGGCCCACCTGGATCATTCAGGGTAATTTCCATATTTTCAGGCCAGTTGATTGTCAACCTTAATTCCATCTGCAGCCTTAATTTCTCTTTGCCATGTAAGATTCACAGGTTCTGGGATCCAAAGATGTGTATTTGGGAGGGAAGCATTATTCTGTAATGCGGTAGTGCGAAAGAAATTTTGCTTTCTTTATTGCCCATAAATGTCTACATCTTGTTTATGAGTTCCCTTTCCACTGTTAGAAAAAGGAGGCAATTTTAACTATCGGTTCTAGGCTTTTCTCAGCCTTTTTTTCCCCCTTCATTTTGAAATATATTTTTTATTGTTGATAGTATTACAGATATCTCCCATTTTCCGCCCCTTTTTTGATAAACTACTCAGTTTAATTCTCATCCAGGACTTCTCATCTCCCTTCATAGATTCAGTTCTTTCTCTTCTCCCTCCCAATTTGGTATCTGGGCATTTAAAAGCTCATGTGACTGTGTGATGATGGCATGGGCAGGAGAGAGACAGTGCTGAAGGGGACTGGGGAGTGCTCTCCCCCACTTTCTCTGTTCAAATACCCAACTCCTATCTTTACTCTGCTGAGGCCGCCTAAACTTATTACAAGTGAGAAGCCCGCTTTCCTCAAATGCACATGGAGTGTAAAAGCTACGTTAGATTACTGGGCATCAGCTCCTAAAAATGCTTCCAGAAATAATATGCTCTTATCAGCAAGGCACTGAACTCTGAAATATTTTGTGGAGGAAATATTTCTCTTGCCCACTCCCATCCAGTAGGAGGTCGATGCCTGACGTCCACAATTACAGTCTTGTTGCCCTAAACTTGCTCTAAATCACTGGATCTTTCATGGCAAAAGCAAGGATATCATTTTCCACCTTGCTGCTACAGTACACAATTAGGCAAACACAATTCTAAGCTGAACAGTATTTACAGGAAAAATGGGTTGTTCTCCTAAAGAAATGTTTGTGGTTATTATAAAAAGAAGGGACATCCAATTCCCTCCACCGAAGTGAAGTGATCACAAGCCTACTGAAACAGCACAATCCAAACATCTCCTCTTCCCACAAATTTCTGGCTGTCAAGGGTAATTACAAGTGAGAGAGCTGCCTCAATAGCACTGTGAACAACTCTCATTTGATTTTTCTTCCCTGTTGAGCTGCTTCATTGTGCCTAGTGCATCATTTATTCTTAGCCATAGGCACAGCGCATGGTGGAGGAGAGGTAAACAGAAATTGAATTTGTGAGCCAGCCCAGGGAAAAAGATGTGGTGAGCCACGTTTTGTGATGGGTGACTCAGGCTCTCCTACTCTGGTCCCCCCAAGGATGAGACAATAGTACAATTTGAAGAAGAAAATGTAATTATTGATGTTAGACCTGGAACAGAGTGGCAGTGATGATGGTGGAGGGAGAGGAGAGAGGAGGATGGGAGCTTGACTGAACCCCGAGAGTGTGATGTGTTAATAAGCTTTATTGATCCTCTCTTCAGTTCTGAGCTGGTATAAGTATATGAAGACAGGTAGTAACTGACTCTTTTCTTACTTCCCACACTCATCTATTGGAAGTTATAATGATGCATGCATATTTCTCCTGGTGTCGTTACAGTTTAAGCCACTGTTAACTCCAAACGCCTGCAACTACTCTTTGAACAGTTCTCTTTCCCTCTGCTGCCATTCCTTGCCCTTTCAAACTGTTCACACATACTCAAAAGCATAAATTATATCAGGTCATGCCCTGATTAAATGTTACGAAAGTTTTTTCAAAGAACGTAGAATAAAATAACACATTAGTCCAGATGGGTTAATCTTGTGGGATGACAAAAAATGTTTATTTATTTTTGCATGTTGCATAGTCATTGGGAGCCAGTTTTATAGACTGAATTGTGTTCCCTTGAAGTTCTTATATGGAAGCCCTAACCCCAAAGTGATGGTATTTGGAGAAGGGAGCTTAGACAGGTAATGAGGTTTAGAAGAGGTCCTGAGTATGGGGTCCCCAGGATGAGAGTAGTGGTCTTACAGGAAGAGATATCAGATAGCTTACTTTATCTCCCCCGACCGTGTGAGGACATGGTGTGAAAGCAGTCATCTACAAGGCAGGAAGAGTCCTCACCAGGAACTGAATCAGTGGGAACCTTGATCTTAGACTTTGCAGCCTCTGGAATGATGAAAAATACATATTTATTGTTTCAGTTCCCCAGTCTGTGGTATTTTATGTTATGGCAGCCCGGGCAGGTTAATATAGTCTGTACAGGAGCTCCTGTTGTCCTAGGCACTAAGGACCTAGGCTGATGGAGGCTCTATTTTATCCTAGGCTTCCATAATCACAGAGACAAGGCAAACAGTGAATCCAAGGCTGCTGGCTCTTCAACCTTCTGTGACCCATTTTTCTGGGAAGTAACTCATTTCTTTGGCTTCGCAGCTTTTATTGGTCTGAGCCAGTAATATGGCCTTACTTGCGTTTAGCTGGGTAGAAAACAGTATCATGTCACATTTCACTAAATGAGAGAACCAAAACATTGTGAGCATTCCAGATGATCACCGCAGATGTAAACCTCTATGAACATTGACCAAGGTGTGTTTGATTTGATGTTTTTTACTTTTTGGATTTCATCTCTGTTCATCATTCATGTCGCTTGCTATGTGTTAAGCATTTTCATCAGCTGTTCCCTCTGCTTGGAATGCTCTTTCCCTCAGTTCTCTTCTTAGCTATCTCCTACTGCTCATTGAAATCTGTCAAAATGTTGCATGTTTAGATGATCCAATGCTAACAGCTTTCTCTCCTTTGTCTAAATCCTTACCATTTTATTACCTATTTTTGTTTTCTTTGTTTTTCCTTTATATACGATTATTATTATTATTATTATTATTATATGCATTGTGGCCGTTTATAATTCCTCAAGTATTATGTTCTTTTTTTATTTTGTTCACTTATTCATTCATTTATTTATTTTTTATTCTGGAGATGTAAAGACAAATGACACTATATCTACTCTATGGAATTCACAGTGGGGTGGGGAGAGACAGACATAAACACAAATTATTAAAACCTGGTAATATAAGCACTAAGCGTAAGTGCATAAAATGATGCTCTATATCATTAGCCACTACTAAGAAAATGCCAACTGAAATAATAAGATACCACTTCACACCTACTACAATGGCTACAATAAAAATAATGGAAATGGCAAGTGTCAGTGAGAATGTGGAGAAATTTGAATCTTCTTGTATTGCTTGTGAAGATGTGAAATGGTCCAGCCATTTTAGAAAAGTTTGTCAGTTTCTTAAAAAGTTAAACATAGAGTTTCCCTATGATTCAGCAATTCCACTCTTAGGTATATATCTAAGAAACATAAAACAATATATTCACACAAGGATTTGTACCTAGCAACATTTTTCATAGTAGCCAAAAAGTGGAAACAAGCCGAATTCCTATCAACTGGTGAAAAGAAAAGTACATTGTGGCCTACCCATACAGTGGGATGTTATTCACTGTGAAAAGATGACGTGCTGGTTCGTGCCAGAGCATGGGCGAACCTTGAAAACTCTCTGCCTGTGGAAGAAGTCTGACACCAAAGGCCATGTGGTATATGATCCCACTGATATGAAGTGTCCAGAAAATGCAAATAATAATAATAATTATATATATATAATAATATATATATAATAATTATATTATAATTATTATATATATATATATATATATTACATATATACTAATCCCTACAAACAAAAGAGATTAGAGGTTGCCAGGAGCTGGGGTGAGATAGGAATAGGGAGTGATTGCTGATGGGCACTAGGTTTCCTTTTGACATGATGAAAATGTCCTGGGATTACATAGCGTGATGGTTACTGTGGGAGGAGGTCAGGGAGAGTGTGTGACTCCCTGTTGACCTGTGAGCTGGACCCGGGCAATTGGAGTCTCCTCACCCCCTGCCTTGTCCTTGGAGTATACATCCTGCCCACTGTTCCCACGCTGAGAGCGTTTTCAAGGACACAGTCTTGAGAGAGCCATGTGTCGCTGAAATCTCCTGGGTAGTATACACGACTGAACCCAGCCTCGGCCCCAGGGATAAACGTTGAGATTCTATGGGTGGGCACAGAGATTTACTAGCCCAGTGGTAGGTTCCCTTGCTTAGTAACCTGCCATCCACTAAACCGAGTGGCCTGCCTCTTCCTTTGGTCTGTCTTTGTCCTCCATGTTCCTGTGCATGGGGGCCAGTTTATGAACCAACAGTTGCATACTTTGTGAAAATACTAAAAACCACTGACTATACACTGTAAAAAAGCACATTTTAACGATACGTGCCTGACATCTCACTAATAAATAAAGTATTTTAAAAGTATGAGAAGAGGCAGGAGCAGAGTTGCTTATCCCCTGCAGGCTGCAGTGTACCAGAAAATATCCTGCACTTCGGGAAACTATTTGTATTTATGTGTTGGCACAATATTTCCTCTCCTGGGACTCTCTCCTCTAACAATGCTTTGGGAAATAGTCCTATGCAAAAATATTAGCTTCACTTTAATTTAAAGAAAGTAGTATTTGCATTAGAGTAGTAGGAGGTTTCTATTATTTCATTTTCCATTAATTTTTTCATGAGGTTAGAAAACTTTTATAATAAAAATGAACACAATTAAAATTAAAAATCTCAAAGTGCTGCCCTGGCCAGTTTTTCTCAGTGATTAGAGCATCTGCCTGCAGACCAAAGGGTCTCGGGTTTGACTCCCCGGTTAAGATCATGTACCTCAGTTGCAGGCTTGATTCCCAGTCCCCGTTTGGGACATGTGGGGGAGGCAATCAATCAAAGTGACTCTCACATGTAGATGTTTATTCTTCTCTTTCTCTCTCTCTAAAAAAAAAAAAAAAAAAAATCAATGGAAAAAAATCCTCTGGTGAGGATTTAAAAAAATCTCAAAGTGCAGAATGGAATAATTGGACCTCAGAGTATCAGGACAGAGATGGCATTCGGTCAGAATTGTAGAGGGTAGGACTTGCCTAGTGGGACTAAAAGAGGTAGGAGGTAGAATGGTGCTCCAGGCAGAGAGACCAGCATGTGCGAAGGCCCATAGGCGGGAAGGGCCACCATGTAAATGGGACCTGAATACAGTCTTATATAATTGACAGGCAGAATGTGAGAGAGAAGTGCCAGCCAGGCCAGTGGGAGATTAAGTCATCTGGTCACTGGTTGTCTCGCTCAGCCTGTGAGTGGTGGCGCTTGGAGGGGAAGGAAAGAACGTGTGGTCAGGTTACTGTAAAACATGAAAACATTCTGTTTACTACCCTCCAGGGGCCTCTCATTGCCCTTAGAGCAAAATCCCAACTTCTTCCTCTGCCTACCAGGCTTGGGAGTGGTGACAGTTGCACAATTTTGTGACAACACTCAAATCCACCTATTAATATACTTTAAAGGGTGAATGATTTTTAAGGGCCAGTGAATGCTTTTATTGTGTGCTTGGAAATGACAAAGATAAAAACAAACAGTGCAAAATTGTGCCCTTGGTTTGTGAACTTTCACTAAAAGAACTTGAAAAATAAATAATGAGGCATCAGTATTGTGTTACCACTACCATGGTAATTATGTTGTAATATATAAGTGCATCAAATCAACACCTTGTATACTTTAAAGTTATACAATATTATATGTCAACTATATCTCATTAGATTGGGGGGGGGGGAAGCAAGGAGATACTTACTTTAAATTTTTAATCCCCCCCATATCTAATAGCTCAACCCAAAACTAATGTATAATGTTGAAGTGGAATTTTTCCTATCTCTATATAGAAAGTAATCGTTATATTGATACTCAGGCTAACTCTTTCCTTTAGGAGGTGTTCGATGTAAACGCCTTTTGGCAGTGTGTGCATTAGGATAGTGGGATGTTAGGTTCCCGTTTTACTTTTTACCTGATGGTATGTTGTCATCAGATGCAGTGCTGCCTGTCTCCAACCTCAGCCCCTCCCACTCTCTCCTCACACTGCCCTGCAGCCGCCCTGGCTTTCCTTCTGTTCCTCTGCCCTCCCAGCAGGTCTCCTGGGTTGGGCCCTCCTCCCTCCTGTCAGAAGGCTTCTTGTGGTTCAGGACCTGGTACCAGTGTCACCTCCCCAGGGAGGCCCGTCAAGAGCTCTGCATGGGTTTGTCAGCTGCCCTTCTCCCCTACTCTTTGGCCCCTCAGTCTGTTCTTTATAGCACTTGTCATCACCTGCAATGATCCTGTTCATTGGTTCACGTATTGATTTTCCATCTGCTCTAACAAGAAAGTTGGAGGAGGGCAGAGGTTTTGCCTTTCTTGTTTACTCCTGGATCTCTAGAATCTTCAAAGTCACCAGCCCTCGGAGGTCTCGATAAATATATGTGGATGGAATTATTGAATAAATTCAGTTAAGGGTATGTGCTTTTTAAAATAGATAGACATGGGCTTCAGTCCCCTGTTTTACCAATTACTTGGTGTGAGACCCTCACCCTTAACCAATAACTTAAGCTCCCTGTGACTCAGTTTTTTTTCTATTTAAAATGGGCACAAGAACACTGCTATTATGCATTTTTAAACATTTACTTTTTATGGTGCACTTTTGAAAGAATAGTGTACTGTAAATTGCTTAGTACTGCACTTCACAAAGAAGAAACCTTCAGTAATCTATATGGTAAGTAGCGTTATCATTATGTCATCTCGTTATTACTTTTAGTTGTGACCAGTGGGACGTCTTGTTCAGCTTTGTAAGGAGCCATAATTCACATATAAAGTATAATTTTGTCAAAAGTCTATATGATTCTAAAATTACCTTTAAAATATTCTCTTACCATAAAAACTTTTACTTTAGTTTTGAGCAAAGTTATTTAACTTAATTACTATTCTGGTGAAATCAAAAGCAATTAAAATACTAGATATATGTGTTTACTAATTAGCTTTATCAAAGTTATTTTAACACCTAAAATTTTCCAGCTTGAAAGAAATCTCTGAGAGCAGACCCATGCCAAGATAGTGATGAACACCTTTTAACATATGGTTGTCTAGTTTTACAGATTTTTAATACTTGAAGCATTTCTTGGAAGGAATCATGAGATGGGAGATATTTTGAGTGGAAATAGAAATTCAAAGTTAACACATATTAATCATTTCCCTCTAAATAAATAATGAAGAGGAGGTAATAGATGCACAAGGAAGAATCAAGTTGTTGTGAATGAGAAAAAGAAAATGGAAGAGAAGACAAGTAGAATCTGAGTACCCAGGAGATTTATCTGGTTGGAATCATATTCAAGTTCAACACCAGGAAGACATATAGGGTGCTGATAGGACAATGGACAGGGCATTGAAGGATGTGAATCTAGTTCAGCTTTGTCACCTAGCTGCATTGTGACCATGGGCAGCTCTGCATAACCTCTCTGTCATAGGGATCCCATACTAAATAGGCTCAATCTTACTTACTTACTCCTGGGTTGTGATCATAAAGTAAAATAATTAAAGGATTTTGGAAAGAGATAATGCACTTCATAGATACAAAATACATCTGCTACAAGTTTTAATATTTGGAATAAAACTAACATTTATGGATTCAAAGTTGGTTACTGCTCATTTAATCTATACAATCCTATGAGATAGACATAATTAGCTCCCTTTTACAGGTGGTAAAACAGAGGCTCTGACAGAAGGAGCAACCCATGGCAGCTCTAAACGGCTGAGTCAGGAATGAAGTCGAGGTCTGCCTGACCTCAAGGCTCATGCTCTTTCCATGATATTATTCAGCCTCAAAAGGAAACATCGGGAGGTGGAGCTGAGCCCTCTGTATCTGAGCTCCAGTCCTGCGTGGGTGGGCATCACTGCTGCGTTCTGGAGGGAAAGTACAGTCACATTATGAACTTATTTTCCTCATGTATATAAAAAAATAAGAATTAAAATTGATGATCTAATAATTTTGACAATTTAATAAAGTTACCTAGTTTTCTCAGGGCACATACTGGATGTAGCTGGATTCTGGGTTGGCGTACAAAGGGAGGATAATATCTCATTCCTTTATTTCTAAACTCTTTCTGATGCAGCTTGGAAATTGCCCATCTTTTGGCCTTTGTTGGTAATTGGATTTTTTTCCTACAGGAAGATGTAAACATCTCCCATTTCTCAGGTGTTGCATTTGTAGCTTTTCTCTGAGCTTCTTCCCCTAAGTTATTTTCATGAATCTATGGATCACAGTGATATTTTGTACTTGGATAAAGAATCCTATATTGAGTGACAGCACCCCTCAGGCAAGGAAGTCCTACTTTGCCCAGTGGGTAAATGTTAAGACTGCATTAATAAGGCCACACAAAAATAGAAATTCTTGAATGCAGAACTGGGGAAACACGTTATTAATAGAGCACTAAGGAAAAGGAGAGATGCTGGAGACGTGCCCAGCTAAGGTGGCTCTCAATGGAAGACAACACCTTTATCTGTCCAGTGGTTGTAATCCAGTTGGGCCCAGAGCAGAATTTCTTATTATCCTATATAATAAAAGGCTAATAGGCAAATAGATGGAACCGCAGAACAACCGGTCGCTATGATGTGCATTGACCACCAGGGGGCAGATGCTCAACGTAGGCGCTGCCTCCCATGGTGGTCAGTGCGCTCCCACAGGGGGAGCGCTGCTCAGCCACAAGCCTCCGCGGCAGCGCTAAAGATTTTGGCTGATGTCTGAGGCCCGCTCCCAGTGGGAGTGCCCTGTCCGGAGCAGGCCTAAGTCATCAGACAGACATTCCCCAAGGGTTCCCGGACTGTGAGAGGGTGCAGGCCAGGCTGAGGGACCGCCCCCCCCCCCCTGAGTGCACGAATTTCATGCACTGGGCCTCTAGTCTTTAATAATCATAATGGAACCCAGCCAGTGTGGCAAAATGGTTGAGTGTGGATCCATGAACCAAGAGGTCTACTGGTTCAATTCTCAGTCAGGGCACATGCTTGGGTTATGAGCTCGATCTCCAGTAGGGGGCATACAGGAGGCAGCCAATCAATGTTTCTCTCTATTCCTCCTCCTTTCTCTCTCTCTCTCTCAAATCAATAAAAACATAAAAACAGTAATAATCATAGTGGATGCAAGAATAAACATGAATCAGCAAGGCAGTGTGTGTGTGTAAAATCTGGGTAGGTAATATAAGATATGATGGGAAATGTCCTGTGTTAGGAATCCAAAGACCGGGTTTCAGCCTTTGTTTCTGTCTATGATCTTGTCAAGCTAGTTAATTTCCCCCAAGTTCTCATTTGTAAAATAAAAATGATAATAACTCTACTTTATTCAGTGCATATTTGAGGGCAGGTACTGTGCAAAGTTCTCATAATAGCCCCATGAAGCCAATACTTTCACTATTCCCATTTTACAGATGGAGAAAATGAGGCACACAGAGATTAAGTAATTTTCTCTGAGATACTCAGTTAATAGGCAGCCACACAAAGATTCTAGCCCTGGCTTTTATTTTTAATCTTTATGCTTTACTATTTTACCCTGCCCAGAGGGTCTGAGGAAACATTTTTTTATAATGGTGTATGAAAGATTTTTAGATGTGAAATTCAAACTATAATTGTCTGGCCCCATATGAATAAAAATGGTTAAAATGTTAAGAAATAAAGTTCACAATCAGTAATTTCCATTATTGTTTTTTAATGTCATCAGCTGGCAGGAAAGAAAACTCTCCAGGGAGGGGGCAGAGCCCTTTTAGATTGGCATCGCCCTCAGGTCAAACCGATCTCCATTGGTGCTTGGCAAATAGGAATCATAAATATTCATGGTGCAGGGAGCTTGAGCATCTCCAGGGCAGTGAGGTTCAACAGCACAGAGACCATAAGGCACAGCCTCCTCATTCAAGGGCAGGGTGCAGCTTCTGCAGCTGTGGGCAATGAGCCACCAGAGCACGCATGCCCACAGGAGACAACGCTTTTGCTCTGTAAGGGGCACACAGAAGCAGAGGAGGCACCCTGCCTTGCATTCACAGAGGAAGAAGGAGACCCCGATTTTATTTCTCATCACTCTCTTTTCCTCTGGTATTGGTTCACAAGTTTCTTTTCTGATCAGCTATTCCGTTCAGCCCTGGCCCTGGTTAACCCAATTTACAAGGGAACCAGCTATGGAATGTAAAGATCAAGCCAGACAGGGCCTCACCACTTAGAAGATGCATAATCCTTGAGAAAGGCCCTGCATTTACCCGAGACCCAGTGTCCTCCATGAATATTTATGATTCCTATTTGCCAAGCACCAGTGGAGATTGGTTTGACCTGAGGGTGATGCCAACCTAAAAGAGTTCTGGGCCCTCCCTGGAGAGTTTTAGTATGGGCGTGATAACACCTCATCTTCCCAGGTGGTTATGAGGATCAAATGAAGGGAGATATAAAATGTATCCCACACATGGACTGCACCCAGTAGCTAGTCACAGTAGAGAATTGATATTTCTGCTGCTCAGAATCTAATCCTCCTTTCTATTTTGGGAAGCACCCCACCCATTTATCTCTGCCCATGGAATCCAGAAGGAATATTGGCCCTCCTTCCATCACTTGGTACCTGGGGCTTGGGCAGATAACCTAGTCCGAGATAATCTGATGCTTCCATCCAGTACATGGAATTGGGAGCAAGTGTTTTAAAGGCCAGGAGACCCTGGGAGACGTCCAGGGTGTCATGGTGGTACTCAGGGTGGCAGAATAGATGATTTTGGAGAAATGGTGTTTGTGTTCTTGATCCTGTGAAGCTTCCTTCTTTCACATGTTCAAGAAAAACTGTCCAGATACTTGTTAAAAGGATGAGGAAGACTTTATTCAAGATTATTGTTTAGGGGTCATGACTACTGCAGTAGGGGAGAGACCTGGGGCTCAACTCTGAATACAAGGACAGCTGGGGATTTATAGCCAAGAGGAGTTCTGAGGGGATCAGTGGAGAGAATATTAATAAGAGGTGACATTAAGGGTAGGGATTTTTTTTTCTAAACGGACCTAGCAGGATTCCCAATTTACAAGAGAGCCAGCTGAATGGCATGAAAAGATCAAGCCAGACACGAGTATCACCACTTAGAAGATGCATAATCCTTGAGAAAGGCCCCTGTGTTTACCTGAGCCCCAGTTTCCTCATCTGTAGCATGGGCATAATGACACTTCATGCTCCCAGGAGGTTATGGGGATCAAGTGAAGGGAGATAAAACTGACCTAGCAGGATTCTCGCTAAAGGCAGGCCAAAGACTTCTACATCAAAGATGAAGGGTGAGGAACTTGAAGTCAAGGGTGACCGGATGTCAAGTGGGGGATTCTCACAAACTGACCATGCAGGATTTTTGCCCAAACTGGGCTAAGCAGGCCAAAGGCAGGCCAGGAACCAAGGTCCAGGCCTTGTTGGTGATGAGCTCAGAGGAACCTTATAAAAGTTTGATCAAGGAGAGAGTCTTTGTCACTCACCTGCCACATCTGAAGTTTGGCTTCTTAAGCCTCTTCAATTCTGTGCTCCCTTGGTAAAGTTTTAATACATCTTTTTATTTATTTATTTATTTATTTATTTTTGAGATAGCCAGTTGCTTTCTGCCTAGAATACAGATTAGATACACTCTACTCTCTAATAGGGTTACCTGGAGCAGTGGTCGGCAAACTCATTAGTCAACAGAGCCAAATATCAATAGTACAACGATTGAAATTTCTTTTGAGAGCCGAAAACCGACTTCTGCGCATGGGCCACGAAGTTTCAATCGCACGGTACATGCGCGCCCGCACGTGGTATTTTGTGGAAGAGCCACACTCAAGGGGCCAAAGAGCCGCATGTGGCTCGCGAGCCGCGGTTTGCCGACCACTGACCTAAAGTAAACTGCAGCCCAACTATTGGGGATATTTAATGAATCAAAAAATGCATTTTCTCCACTATGTAGTTTGGTTCATTTTGAATAGAGCATTAACTGATGATAAAAAGAAAATTCCATTCCCCGATTTTACTTAAGCATTATTGTTATTTAATAAACTGCCATCAGGGTAATCTTGCTTTGAGTGTCCATTCAGTGAAATACCTTTGTCTGAGGATCCTCCGGTGTGTTTGAAATCCATGTTGGCTGGTGCCTATCTCATCCTAGGGGTGGGTCCTCAATTGTCTCCATTATTGAGAGACGGGGTCCCAGAGCTTGGGAGACTGGGCCAGAGTCATGCAGTTTGTGGTGGAGCTGGGATTCAAACCCAGGTTTCCTACTGGCAAACCCCAATGCCAAATCTACAACTCTGCAAAACTGAAACCAAGGCTTGATTTTTTTGTTTAATCGGGGCCATTCGTTCCCCTCAGCATACTAGTTCGTGGAGAGCCCTTTTTCTCTTTAATACCATCTACTGAGGAGTGTGTCTGGTGCATTGTAAAGCTTTCACCCGGGCTCACATAAGGACCACCTAAGACTGGAGTTTGGACCTGGTCCTTGTCTTAAACTGTGTGACTGTCAACTTAGACAGACTGAGTCAGCCTGCTGAAACGAGTGCTGAAGCTAATAGTTGACTGATGGCTTTCCACCCCCACCCCCACCCCCCACCATTAACCCTGCCTGGGGGAATTTGCTCCTGGAGCTACAAATAAGTGACTGGCAGGCTGGGGAATAAAATGGAGACATCCGCAGAACCAGGCACCACCAGGTAATTTTTCTCCCCACGACATGACTCTGTGACAGGTGCAGGGGGTGTGTGTTTTCATCTCAATAATCTCCTAGTGACATTCTGCTCTGCGGAGGGAAAATGCCAGACGTACACGCTCCTCTGTGGCAGGCGTGCAGGATGGCAAAACCAGGTTAACTGTTCCCTAAGATTTGGGTGTCAGGGTAACTGTCATTTGAGTTGAGCTGGAGAGAAATCCCTAGTGGTGCTCTTGTTAATTCCAGCTAATCCCTCCCCGGCAGAACCAAAGGCAGGCTTCTTCCCTTGGTGTTCCTCTCAGATCCTTAAACGCTTGTGATTTCAAGTCCTAATGAGCCCAAGGAAGTCTTCCCCATTCAGTTTAACCTGCGGCTTCTTACATGACGATCCTCAGGGTCTTTCCTTCACGTTCAATCTCTGATAAGCTATTTTAAAATCTCCCAATGATAGTTCAGTTGAGTCTCCTCGTTAGTGTAAGTTACCCGATTTTCTCCCAATAATTCTACCTTTAGAAACGTCTGATGAGGAGGTCGCTGGCTTGCCACCTCCAGCAATCCCCCTGGGGAGGGTGGCATGTGTGTGTGTGTGTGTGTGTGTGTGTGTGTGTGTGTGTGTATAAATGAAATGATTTTTAAAACAAAAAAAAAAGGAAAGGAGGAGAGGGAATCATTTTTTTTTTAAAGTTCATCTCTAAGTGCAGGACTGCATCCCAGGATTTTATGCTGTTAATGAAACGTCAGACGGCGGGTGACATTTACCCTGCTAAATGTTGATGATTAAGAAGGAAAAGGTTATCCCCTGCTTTCTTCCCCCGGAGCTTCAGTGCGAGGGGGGTCAACACGAGTGTCTGCACAAAAGGAATTGTCCTGTTTGTGAACCGCGGAGCCCAACTCCAGCCTGGTGGCAATTGCTCTTGATGATGGTAATTACTTTGTGTCCCCCCCCCCCCCCAACCTCTCTCGGGTATTCCCTTTTCTGAATCTGGCTGGTTGAAAGCCTTGCTCCATCCTCCTAGCCTCCATGGCCAGCTCCCTCTTGGACACATGCCAGCAGCCCATAATTAAAGTGTTTCTGGGGGGAGTGTCTCTGCGTACTTCCCATTGTGAATAATGTCCTTGGAGTCCGGCTATTGTAATTGAAAAGAAATGAGACCTTTCCAATTTGTCCCTCTCTCGGCAGCCCCTGCCCCGCCCCTTTCCCAGGGCAGAAACAGTGTGAAATGCCACACAAGAGGGAAGAATCCCTTGATGTCGAATTTAAAAACTACAGCATAGCACGCCCCTCCCCCCACCCCAAGAGCGGATGTTTCCAGTGTAACCTTCTTATTACCATTATTTCTCGCAAGATTAAATAGAAACTGTCCCTGTTATGCTCTTTGTTGATGGATTAAATGTTCCAATGAGACATTAGACTATTGTAATGAAGCGTTTCTGGAGCGTCAAATTATAAATTAGGTGTGTCTTTGAAGATTACCTTCAGTGAGACTTGCTTATGTGACTGTTATTGCTACAGAATAAACATTACCAGCATTTTTATTTATAACATCTTATTTGATATTGATGATATTTTAGGAGGGAGTTAGCACCACTAGTATAAATCCATTTCTCACTCGTGAGAAAAACCTCATCTCAGAGAAGTTAAATAGCTTCCCCTATGTCCTCCAGTTTGTAAGTGGAACTGAGACAGGAATCCAGATTTCTTGATTTTCCAAAGTGAGGTTCTATTCACCACACATTTTGATGATTTATAAATCCAACGTACAGAAAGTGTATTTTGATTTTCACAAAATTCTACAGATGTATCTCCAAATGTATCTCTTAGAGTCTAGGAGAAATTACATGGAAAATTATAATGTTTTTCCGAAGATAGTTTTGGTTGAGTTATATACTCTCTCCGACCATGGGGCCCAAACTCACAGAGGGAGAACAATTATATAATAAAACCCCATTCTCAACAATGCAACTCATATACAAAACTTGGAAGGAAATGAAAGAGTCCTGTTGGCTTCTGTTCCACAATAAACATGGGAAAAGAGATCAGTGTTTGCTTAATGGAAACCTTCATTCCAGTTTCTAATTGAATATAATGAACAAAGAAGAATGTCCCAAATGCTGAGAACTGTAAACAGTACAGTGTTCTCTTAATGATTCTACACTGGTTGTGAATCTGAACTACGTGGGTCCAAATGCTGCTGTGGGAGGTATAGCTCCTTCTTTGTTTTTCCAATAAGCTCTGAGCTGTCTTGGCAAGGGATGTGAGTGCAGGAGGTTTCTTGCTAGCTGGCATCCTGATAGAGTTGCCAGATAAGAGGACAGTCACTTTTCAAAGCATTATCCTTAAGGAGAACCCAAGTATGACCCTAAGTTAAGGATACTGGTTTTGATACTTATATATTGGAAATAAGTGTAGTTTCTGTTTAAGTGAATCGTTTCTAGAGATTAAGCCACCGATTCTAAAGGTGCTCAAGATGATTTTTGGAACCTACACTGGGGGTCATGTATAGAGTTTATATCAACTTCCTTTAACTTCCTCAGCAGTTGCATTCTTTGTCCATAGGAGACAACTTGATTTTGAAAAAAAAGTAATAATGTTGGAATCAGACCAGATCTGGAGAAGTAAATGAGGGGATAAGTTGGGGGCAGGGCCATTTGGGGTCTAAATAAAGTGTAACAAGTTTAGGTGGCAGAGTCAGAAGGCTTAAGTTCAAATCCCAACTTTGCAATAGCTCTGTGATTTTGGCCAAATTACTCAAACTCTCTCAATCTCTGTTTTAATGTTTATAAAGTGGAATTAAAAGTTGTGCTAACCTAATTGGGTAATTGTTCATTTGTTTCTTCTGCATTTATTCATTCGTTCAACAAATGCTTATTGAGCACCTTAAATGTTTATTAAGTCCTGGGAACAAAAGAGGAGTGAAGACAGTATGAGTCCTACAACTCAACGAATGTACTAGAAAGATGGTATAGATAAAAACCTTACAAATAAATTAAAATATGTAATATATAAGGTGCTTACATCAGTCCCTATGTGCTTTAATTTTCATTTTATTTTATTTTATTTTATTTATTTATTTTTAATGAATCTTTATTGTTCAGATTACAATTGTTTCTCCTTTTTCCCCACATATCTCCCCACCACCCAGCTCCCACCCCCCCCCCTGCCCTTACCCCCCCCCCCCCGCTGTCCTTATCCATAGGTGTATGATTTTTGTCCAGACTCTTCCCATACTCCCCACACAGACACCCCTTTCCCCCTGAGAATTATCAATCCACTCCCATTCTATGCCTGATTCTATTAAGTTCACCAGTTTATTCTGTTCCTCAGATTTTTAATTCACTTGACTTTTAGATTCACTTGTTGATAGATATGTATTTGTTGTTCATAATTTTTATCTTTCTTTTTCTTTTTCCTCTTTTTAAAGAATACCTTTCAGCATTTCATATAATGCTGGTTTGGTGGTGATGAACTCCTTTAGCTTTTTCTTATCTGTGAAGCTCTTTATCTGCCCTTCAATTCTGAATGATAACTTTGCTGGGTAGAGTAGTCTTGGTTGTAGGTTCCTGCTATTCATCACTTTGAATATTTCTTGCCACTCCCGTCTGACCTGCATGGTTTCTGTTGAGAAATTAGCTGATAATCGTATGGGAGCTCCCTTGTAGGTAACTAACTGTTTTTCTCTTGCTGCTTGTAAGATTCTCTCTTTGTCTTTTGCTCTTGGCATTTTAATTATGACGTGTCTTGGTGTGGTCCTCTTTGGATTCCTTTTGTTTGGGGTTCTGTGCGATTCCTGGACTTGTAAGTCTATTTCTTTCATCAGGTAGGGAAAGTTTTCTGTCATTATTTCTTCAAATAAGTTTTCAATATTTTGCTCTCTCTCTTCTTCTGGTACCCCCATAATTCTGATGTTGGTTCGCTTGAAGTTGTCCCAGAGGCTTCTTACACTATCTTCAACTTTCTGAATTCTCCTCTCTTCATGCTTCTCTGGAGGAGTGTCCTTGGCCTCTTTGTATTTCAAATCTTTGAGTTGATTCTTGCAATCCTCTAGACTGCTTTTGGGTCTCTGTATAATATTTTTTATCTCAGTCAGTGTATGTTTAATTTCTAGTTGGTCCTCATGGAATTTATCGGCCTTTTCCATGAAATTCTTGAAAAACCTTAAAACCGTGGTTTTGAACTCTATGTCCAGTCGCTTGTTCTCCTCCATTTCTTTGGTTTGTGATCTGTTTCCTTGCCTTCTCATATTCTCTGCTTCCCTAAGTTGGTAAGGTAGTTTTGTGTACTAGGTGTCCTATTGGTTCAATGGGTCAGCCTCCCAGTTACCTGAGGTGGACACTCTTGGTGTACCCTTGTGTACTGTGTGCCCCCAGCAGGAGCTACAGCAAGGGCTAGTTTTCTCCTCTTTTGCTTGGGCGGTTTTGGAGCAGTCTGACTGGAGCTGCAGTTAGTTTGGTTGGGCTGCTCCAGAACAGGCCATTTATATGCAAAAGCCGCTGTGTGGAGCCTGGGCGGGTTTGTAGAATTTGCGGGGCGGGTCTCAGGGCTGGGCGGGGTCTCAGGGCGTCACTAGGCTGGGGCGTGGCCAACGGCAATGGCTGTCGTCAGCCGTCTCTGCGCCCCGCGCTCCAGCGCAGTAAACAATGATTGCTGGGCGCACCACTGCAAAAAAGTCACTCTCACTTTCCGACCCGATGGCCGAGAGTCCAGCTTCTCCCCGTAGGTGCCTGGGTCCCCCGAGTGTCCCCAGAAACTGGCTTTCAGAGTGATCGGGATCTTGTCTCCCTGCGGGTTGAAGAAAAGCCGCGTATGTGCTTTAATTTTCAGAGGGCAATGCCAAGAGGGCCAGATAACGTTTGCACACACACACACACACACACACACACACACACACACACAGTGGTTTGCATTCTAGGAAAAAAAAAATGAGCTTGAGGGATCCTCATGTTTTATAATGGACAGTAAGTCTGTCTGAACTTTGCCTGGAGAGAGATAGTATCTTTGTTATGCAGGACAGTAAAACAAGCCTGCTTTTTACTATCTCCATTTTCTAAAATTCTTCACTGTACAAACATCCTTGAAAAGTAGCCCAGAATAAAGGACACCAGTGCCTCTGTTTGCAAGGTATGAATAAGTGCAAGAGACTCTTAGAGAATTGTCTCACAGCACTTGTCAGAAATGCATGTTCTTAGGCCCACCTAGACCTACTGAATCTAAAACTGTGGAGGTAGGGGCGGAGCAATTTGTGTTTTCCTGGGCATCCAGGTGATTCTGATGCAGCTAAAGTTGGAGAGTCACTATCTAGGGAACTGACAGAACACTGACCTAGGAATTTGGGTAGAAGTGGAAGGCACATCAATGGGACTGTCTCCTAGGGCAGTGCCTGCAGGGGACAGATGAGCAGTACCTGGCTCTTCTTCATGGTGATGCCACATGGAGCAGAGAGATTGGGGGTAGGACCTGGACAGGCCTATCAATGAATACATACTGATCTAGAAATCAGGTTACTGGGTTCCCACCTTTATTTTTGCCTGGTAAACCTGAGCAAATAATCTAGTTTTAAAGACTTTTGTAAATCTGAAAAAGGCTTTGAAGATCACCTAGTCCTCAAGGTCAATAGGATTTTCTCCTGTGACAACTCTAATCTGCTCCACAGGCTTTAGAGGGATTTGCAGGGGTTGGCCATGGTGCTGATGGGATGCGGGGACTCGTGCAGCTCACATCACCAATCTGCCCAAATGCCTTATTTTTCTCTAGGAAGAGAGGGGACAAATGACCTCTTCTTTAATATTTGCTCATCCTCCGCCCTCTATGTTCTTATCAGGGACCACCACAGTGCTCACTTTCTTTCACAAGCTTAATTTCTGTCTTTATTTTCCATTGCTTGGGTGACTCATCATTGAGTAGCTGGAAAAGTGTGGGGCATTTGGGTCCCTGGGCTGTGTGCTTTGCTCTAAAAATCAGCCCAGTTGAACAACTTCTGAGGAAACACTCTTTGTCAGGTTACTTTGTTTGAAGTGTTGCTTCCAGAACCAAATGGATTTTTTGAGCATGTTTTAGTGTGCCTGCGATCAGCAATGAGAGAGAGAGAGAGAGAGAGAGAGAGAGAGAGAGAGAGAGAGAGAGAGAGAGATGTATTTTGAAGTACTTTCTTGGAAAACAGTTCAAAGGTTTAACAAGTTGGATATGTTATGAACCACCATGTGAATTCTCAAATACAGCTTTGAAACTCTCAGAATTTTTGTCTGTTTTCACATTTTTTTTAATTAAATATTTTTACTCAGCCAAGCTCACTGGAAAAAAAAATAAAATTTTGATTTGAGTCATAGCAATTTCCTTAAGATGGATCTTGGATTTTAAATGTGACTAATACTTCAAAATGGAATTAAGCAACATTAGTGGGTAATGGTATTGAGCTGTTTCCAAGAAAGAATATAATTCATAGCTACAGATTTGTTAGAGTATTAATGAATTATTATACCAACAAGCACAATATTGAGAAGAATGAAGAAATATGAAATAGTAATAGCAGTAGCAGGGGAGAAGAAAAGGGAAGACTAGACAGGACAGAGGAAAGAGGAGAAAAAAGGAATAAGGGGAGAAATAGGGGAGGGTTGAGAGCAAGAGCGAGAGAGAAGGAAGGAAGAGTAGGAACATATGAAAGGCACTTGTCCGCCTCTGCTCCCTCTACCCAATCCTTGTTAAAATTGTGTCATTTCCAAAAGATGAGCATCTACTTTTCAGTTTTAAGCTAATGCTTTCCCAGAAAAATGTTTTCTTTGCTCCCTAAATTATTGATTGGGCCATTAAGGGTCTAAAATGAAATTTTAATTCATTGTTAGTCTTCCCAAAGTGTGACCTCCTGGAAAGCACTGATGGAGTTGCTGAACTGCCATCTGACTAATTGAAGAGAGGATAGATGTGCCTGAGAGCAGAGAGTGTATGTCCGTGCACAGCCCCAGGGTACCCTCTGCAGGCTGGTTCCGTGGGGTGGGGGGGGGGGGGGGAGAAAGGGGCGGACAAGAAACCAATGGGAGGTGGGGATTATTCTTCACTAACTTCCCTAAGAAAGGAGTTTAGGATCTTTTTGTCAGTCCCCTTTAGCAGGATTGAAACTGTCACTGGGCTCTCAGCTTAGGGGTCAAGAGCATCTACCCCAACCCATGTGTCACACTTGACCCCTGAGAAATTGGTGATTCACATAGAGACAGAGGGTACCCAGTCATGAACCGAACAAGGCATGGAAACATTCTGAGGGTCTGGGAGGAGCAGGGGGGTAGCTGTGGAGAGGGCAGTATTTGGCATCATCAAACCCTGGGCTTAAATTCTTTCATGGCAGTAATCTTGGAAAAGGTAATTAGTGTCTCTGATTCTCAGTGTTCTCATCTGTAAATGGAGATGCTGATAAAGTGGTGGGACCAATATGTGGGGAAAAAGATGTAATGTAAATAAAAAGATACTTCCTGCCTGGTAAGCATCTCCATAAATGTTAACTGTCATTAATTTTACAATTACAGGTACGTTCATGTTATCATCATTCCCGTCATTGTCAAGGCAGGATGAGAAGAGTCAGATTGGGGTGTTCACCAGATCAGGAATAAGTCAAAGGATCTGGGAATAGGGGTGTGTAGGGAGAGAAATCAACCAGATCTTGGGGAAAAGATAGAGTATACTAATACTTAACTAGTATATTACTAATACTAGTACCTATCATTTACTGCTTAGCTGCCAAGTGCTATTTTCATCTATTACACTATTGTTTCTAATCCCCATATCTACACTACAAAAAGGAAAGTATCATTTTCTTGTCTTAACTGGTGAGAAAAAAAGAGCTCAGAACATTTACATAGCAATTGAGAACCCATGTTTTTATTCAAAGCCTGTTGTCTTTCCATTGCACCCACACTTCAGTTGAATGCTCTCTGGAACATTGGAAATATCTGTGGGTTCCAGCCTCCTTTTTCCTTCTGAATTGCAATGGCTAGAATATTTGACCCCAAAGAAAAAATTCAGAGGTCTGCTACTCACCCACGTCTTTCTCCTCTCATCTCTCTTTAATTTTCTGCTCCTGTTTTATTTTTTGTGTTGTGGGAGGGTCTTATTGTATCTCTGATTTTTGTTGTTGTTGTTGTTGTTAATTCTCACCCAAAAATATTTTTTCCATTGATTTTTAGAGAGAGTGGAAAGAAGGGGGAGAGACACAGAGAGAGAAACGTTGATGTGTGCGTGATACATCATTGGTTGCCTCCCGCACGTACCCTGACCAGAAATTGAGCCTGCAACAAAGGTGCATGCCCTTGATGAGAATTGAATCTGGGACTCTTCAGTCCTCGAGCCGATGCTTTAACCACTGAGCCAAATCAGCCAGGGCTGTACCTCTGATTGTATTATACAAAAAACATTTTGAAGTAAAGACTATATCAGTTAGACATTGTGTGAAACAAGTGAATCCTAAACAATAACCATTCATTATTTCTCACAGTCTGTGCCTTGATCGGGAGTTGGTTGGTCTGGGCTGGACTTGGCTGCTGGTGGCTCTTCTCCATGCATCTCTCTCCTCCTGCTCCAGCCAGCCCAGGTATGTTCTTGACATGGCAATGACAGAGAAGCAGGAGAGCAAGTGGAAGCACACAAGACCACTGAAAGCCTACATTCAACATCAGCACACCACCTTTCCTTCTCAATCCCTTGATTAAAGCAAATCGCAAGGCTGAGTCCAAAGTCAAGAGGTGGGGAGTGCCCTCACCTACAGTGGACACCACCAACGTATATGGAACTAGGGTGGGGCCGAGAATTGGGGCCACTGATGCAATTTATCAGAGACCTGTCAACCAAGCAGTCCTTTTTTGACCTATAGTTGCCTGTTGGTTTCTCTTCCTCTTTCTGTCTCTGACTTGCGTGTTAGCTCTCTTCCAAGTCCTGACAACCATGGGAATCAGATGCCTCCCTTGGGTGTGGTTGACACTGAGGGTTGCTTTCTTTCTAGTGTCTCACTGGGCTCCCTCTCCCCTGTGCAATTGTAAGCTCCAGAGAAGAAACAGTATCTTCAAACTCTTGCATCACCAAGTAGGACACACTTGTGAAGTAACAGTGTTTTGTTTTGTTTGTTTTTTTTTAATTTGAATTCCCATACATCTTCCTTAAAAGCTTCTTTTTCCTTCAGTAACTTTAGGGGTAACACAAGTGGGTGCATTTACACTAAAATCTGGTATTTTTGGTTTTGACTGGTATCATATCTCTGTAACCCTTTTCCTGGTATTATTTCATTTGTATGAAACTTTGTAAGCCATAATACCTTTTGTTTGATAATTGTGGATTTTCAAGCAAGAAATATGCACATTGGGTAAAGAGGGGATTTGAAAATGAAATTACCTCCTGTACCTGGGCATGAATCCTGATTACTGTGCAGAATGGGTGTTCAAATGCAATACTGATGAATAAAACTCTTACTTTTTGCTCTGCAAAAGTCTACCCTTCCAAGATAGAAAACTGAAATTTTTTGACCTAGTTCTTGGGAAGGGTTATAACATGCCATTTAAATCAATATTAACCTGGCCTCCAAGTATCTGTAACTATTGTAAAGTATGGATATTGAGAACTATAAAGCTTCCAAAAACCAGCCAACAATTCCATTGCTCTCCTTGTCTTTAGAAATTAATGGACACCCATCTCTGTTTCCTTGCACACTTTATTTATTCTCTCCTCCTACCCCACCACCACTGTCAAAAGCTAGTCTTCTCTGTTTGTTTCTTAGCACATGTGGCCCTAATATTGACAATCCCAAAATGGGAGGCTTAATTCTTGAGTCTATTTGATGTTATAATATGGATTCTGTAGCTGGTTAACCCAGACTCTCTCTGATCCTTGGGTTGGTATCCTTCCATAGTCCAATTAATAATGACTGTTGGCAGGCGAAGATGATGTCAGACAGTAGTAAGTAGTCCTGCCTCTAGGGAACGCAGAGAAGGAATTGATAAGCATCTTCATCACATTAGCCTTTCCTAGCACCGGCTTAAATGACCAATAATATGGTTCCTGAGAAGAGGAATTAGACATCATCTTCCTAAATAGTGGAACATTGGGAAAGCCCAATGTTCTTTTGTCTTCTCTTTTCCAGATGACCTCTGAGTTCTACCTTATAATTTTATCTCTTTAATATTAAGATTTAAAATTCACTTAAATTGAACATGTTCTCCCCTAATCACTCCATATATTATTGTCAACTAATTAAATAATGACTTAAACAAATACTGAGTGTCTATTACAGAAGGGGTATATTTTGTGTCAGATATAACCCAAAGGAACTGCCTTTAAATTGCTTACAATCAAATGTTGACGAATTTATGTAAATTGAGATTCTAAGAGCAGGTTTCCAGAGCCAACTACTCACAGACACCTGAGGTCAGAGGAAAGCAAAATGACTTTTATGGAATGTCCATTATGAACCATACACCATGTGCTGGGCCCTTTATGAGTAATTTTGCATAAGTCCTTACATTACATTAACAGAGATAGACATCATCATTCTAATTTAAAGAGAAGCGCGATTAAAGGTCAGGCATCCCAGATTCCAGTCTGTTTTTCTTCCTAGGTCAAGCTGCCTCTAAGAATGAGGTGGTGATGGAGGCCAGAGTTTGCTAAATTGGGTAGGTTTTGACTCTGTTCACTCTCTTTCCAGCTTGTAGCCTTGTAGCATTACCTTTACAACTTTCTTCTAAATCACTTTATGAAAAAAAACTTGCTTCCCGTGGTCAATAAATAACTGGGTGGTTTTTTACTTGGGTTCTTTGTTAATTATTATATTTATGTTCAAATCCAAGTAAAGCTTCATGATAAGATGAAGGGGCCGAGTGAATATGGGTTGATCATTAAAGCTGGAAGTGATGATTTCTGACACTGTCATGGTGGGAAATAAATTCTTATCAGAAACTGAGTTAACAATTGACCAGGGTGTCCCTGTCTGACTACTTTTCATGAGGAGGCTGACCCTTCGGGAGGATGTGAGGCCTGTTCACACTGTTTTCATCACAGCGTTCTTCTTATTGTCTGTTCCATTTCAGAGGCTAATCCGGCAGTTTATTAAATGGTGTCGCCTTGGCCTCAAAGAGCTCTGTCTTCTTCTAGAAGCTCCCATTTCATTCCGGGAAAATTGCTCAAGTCCTGGTGGAATACTGCAAACTGTAAAAGCTTCTCGACTTCCTCTCTGCTCTAAAACACATCACTAACAATCAATAAATTAAGGAGAAACACAGTGGAATGGTGGGAAAAGCAGGAAGCCAGGCAGACCCACATTTGAATCCTGGCTCCTCTCTTTAGTAATAATGTAGACCTGGGTAAGTTATTTAACCTCATTGATAGTATCCAGACCTGGCTCAAAGAGGGCAACAAAATCTACCCTCAGAGGCTTGTTGCAGGAACGAAATGAGGTAAAGCATGTAGAGAACATACAATAATGTATAGAGGCCATGAGTGAGTCTGTACACTGAGCTCTGCATGCCATTTACATGTGCTAAGTACAGTGCAGTGAGCAAACTCATAGGCACCCTACTGAAGCACTTAGCATACTGCCCAATGCAAAGAACAGATTTTTAAAAAGGCAGTCATTGTCATTATTATTACCCCTCCTCTGAATTTTCATACTGGGAACTTCCTCTTGCCTTCTTTTGGATCACTGGTTGAATTGCGCATCCTCCCTAACTTTGATTTGTTTTTTACTGCAGCTGGACATTGCTTCTTCAGTCACCTTCTTTTATTTTGGACATTACAGACAGTAGGCAGATTCTGACCTGGACTCCTGGGATAGTTTTCTCTTATCCTGGGCCTAGAGCTTTGCTTTTCTGTTCACCTAGGACAGTGGTCAGCAAACTTATTAGTCAACAGAGCCAAATATCAACAGTACAACGATTGAAATTTCTTTTGAGAGCCAAATTTTTTAAACTTAAACTTCTTCTAACGCCACTTCTTCAAAATAGACTCGCCCAGGCCGTGATATTTTGTGGAAGAGCCACACTCAAGGGGCCAAAGAGCCGCATGTGGCTTGTGAGCTGCAGTTTGCCGACCACTGACCTAGGAGATGGCATCAGCGATCTTGGGCAGAAAAACATGCTGAGTGTAGGGGACAGAGAACTGGTTTGGTGGATGAGGGTGGTAATTTTGGACTTTCGAACTTGAACTTGGAAATTGCAGTATCTTCTTGAATATCTGTTTTACAGTCACAGAAGTACAAAAGGGCCTTCGATCTGTGGGAGACATAATTTATAATTGGATTGTCAAGTATTAATCTTTTGCACTCGGATGTCAAGTGTGACTCGACACGGTTAGCATTAGAATAAAGGAATCGAGAAAAAAGCAAGCGAGTGCAAAGGGTTAATACCAATTTATGAATGCTGAACTTTAGGTGCAAGTGAATCCCTTCTTTCCTTATTTCTTCCTTTCTTTCCATTATCCTCCTCTCTCCCTCCCCCCTTAAACAAATGCTGATTAAATCCTAGTGTCAAAAAGTAGCATGTTGAACTAAAGACATCTTTGCTAACCTCAAATTGCCCACAATCTAGCATATGTTGTGAAAAAAGAAAAAAAAAGCAGAACTTTTACTCAGATCTGAGAAGGAAAGTAACAATTGTGGGCAATTATGGTTACCATAATTGTTCTGGTTTTTTTTTTTTTTTTACATAATATGTCTCATTTTATCCATTAGGCTACTCTATAAACTAGGTATTCATATATCAATTAGTAGATTAAGAAAAGAAGGCTCAGACTGTCAGATAATTTTCTCAAAGTCACACTGCTAAGGTGTTCCTAAACTCGGATTTGAATCCTCATTCTTGGAGTTTTGATTGCAAAGCCTGTGGTCATTTCTCTGCTCATTGTGACTGTTCCATCACTTTTCAGCCAATGTCCTCTCAGAAAATGACACATAGTCCCTGTATTATTTAGTTTTTGCTTGAATAATGCTTCATAACAAACAACCCCCAAATTCATTGGCTTAAAACAAGCATGTGTCTGTTTTTTCCCCTTCTGGGTCTGCAAGTTGTCTGGTCTTTGGCTGATCTTAGGTAGACCTGGACGAATTGATCTGGGTTTGGCTACCCATACAGGTTAAATTCAGTCTATTCCAAATGTCTTTTCAAACACTTTCTACCAGATGCTTGGGCCTCCTCTCACAGTGAATGATAGGAGTTCAAGAGAGCCCTTCTGCTTCCATGTTCATTAACATTTCATTGGCCAAAGCAAGTTATAGTACATGGGCCAGCCAGACATCAAGAAAACTGGCAATTATAGCCCACATATAGTGAGAGGGCAAAAAGTGATATGGTAAAGGATTCAGATGCATAATTCTATAACAGACCGCAGGTAAAACACTGGGAACAATAATTCAGTCTACCACAGTCCCAAACCAGCAACATGACTTTAGGTGTATGTCAATGATTTAGTGGCATTTAGAGTTTGTGGTCCTGGCTTTGTCACTTCTTGACCATGAAGCATTGGGCCAATAACCCAACCCTTCTGAGCCCTCCCCTGTGCTACAATGGTCATCATTTCCTGTTCGCCCTTCCTCATTGAGATCTAAGAGAGCAAATGTGAGCTTCTTTATACATTTTACTGCCATATTCAAAGTGAATTGTTATCTTACTCTTTATTGTTTTTATCAGCATCATGACCACCTTAATTATTCTTGAAGTCTTTTGGGGGACCACCTGGTAATCCACAGTTGGAGAATCAGGTGCTCTGTGGGCTGTGGCATTAGTGCCTGATTATTTCATTATTAAGTCTATGGTTTGGTTTCTGGTATTAAGTCATTTGTTTATGTTATTTAATAAAAGCAGACATTGTCTCATCTGCAGCCCATCAGAGGCAGTACCAGCCTTTCATTTCCTGGGGTGTGGTTTCATTTGGGGCTGCCCCCCATGGGAATGAGGGTGGTTGGTGGTTCGTGGGCATCCTCTGTTTCACCAAAGTGGTCTGCTGTCTGCAGGAGCTTGAGAGCCCTGCTTCTCAGAAGTACACCGACTCTTGAGCTGAAAGCATTCACACGATTTCTATTGCTTTGTAATGGGCTGACGCCTCTCTATCAGACACACACAAAGAGTGCTTGAGGTGAGCAAGAAAAGGCAGGAGGTAACGTCTGCCAGAAGCAACTGGCTGTAAGTGTAGATGCAAAATTATAGTTCCCTGAAGAAACCATAGTGATGAAGGGAGAAGGAGAAGGAGGAGGAGGAGGAGGAGGAGGAGGAGGAGGAGGAGGAGGAGGAGGAGGAGGAGGAGGAGGAGGCAAACATTGCCATTATAAACCAAATATAAAGTTCCTAAGATAAACCTAAACATGTTTTTACAAGGCTTGTATGTTTGCTCAGTTCAGCTCAAATCTCTGAAATTCAATTCTCTACAACTCAGTTTGATCAATATTTACGAACACTATAGTACTAACAATGCAGGGATAGTCTCTAACTAAGAGAGGAATGAAATATAAACCTTGCCCTTAAGAAACTCCAGCTAGTGGTGAACACTACACACACACACACACACACACACACACACACACACACACCCACACACACACGAAAAGTTAGGGGGAAGGAGCTAGGGTTTGGCAGTCTGGCAGAACTGGGTAACAATCCTGAACAAAATACTGACCTTGCTAAGTATTAATTTCCTCATCTGTAAAAGGGAACAATAATGTATATCATATAGAGTTCATCCAAGATTCATTTATTTATTTTAAAATATTAATTAGCCTCTGTTTTGAGTCAGGGGATAAGGCAGCCTTCAAGGAGCCAATAGACGTACAGGAAGGCAGATATTAAACAGAGCAATGATGTAACAATAATGTTGAAAAGTTCTGCAAAAACTTTTATCTTCAATTCAGGATATGTGGGGAATGAGGAAATGGATGAGTAGGGGACATAACTGAGTCTAGATCTTCATGTGCTGCTTCCCTTTTAAACATGAGGAAGGATGCTGTGACTTAAGGCATATGCATATGTGCATACATGCACACACACAGCTCATGTGTTGGGGTTGAGGAGGCAGAATGGTACAGGGAGAAGGAATGACATATGAAAGGATATTTTAGTGGCAGGGAGAAGAGCACCCCAGGAAGTAAGAGAAGGCCATTATGGTGGGAGTGGTATGAGAGGGTTGAAGAGACAGACAGCAGACATGTGGGTAGAAATCATATTAAGGGCATGGGCTTTGTTCCATAAGAAATGTGAAGCTATCACAGGGATCTAAGTGGGGTGGCGGCGGCGGCTAGGATTAGCTGTGCTTCAGTGTGGGCGGTGGTTGGGAGGAAGGCAAAGATGGATCTGTAAAGCCAGTTCTAAGTCAATTGCCATCTTCCAGGAGAAAGGGGCTATTGGCCTCCTAGGTAACGGGAGTAAAGAGGAAGAAAAAGACAGTCTAGAAACAATCATAGGAGGTCACCAATGTCAAAGTCACTATTGATTTCCATGTTGTCATAACCAATGGTCACTCACTGCCCTCGTCTTGTTCTGCATTTGACACAAATTGGTCCTATCAATCATGCCCATCTTAAATGATCATGGTCCCTTTGTTTCTGGGATGCCACCCTCTCTTGGATCCCCACTGATGTACTGGTCACATCTTAACCTGCTTCACTGCATCTCTCTAATTTTCAAGGCCTATAAATTATTTTACTTCCTGCAACAGACTAAATACTTGTGTCCTGTCCCCCTCCACCCCCACCACCAACCCCAAATTCATGTGAAACCCCAACCTGGAATGTGATGGTATTAGGAGATGGGGCCTTTGGGAGGTGATTAAGGTGGATCCTTATGAATGTGGATCCTTATGAATGTGGATGAAGGTGGATCCCTTATGAATGGTATTAATGCTCTTATAAATGGGACCCCAGAAAATTCTCTTGCCCTCTATCTGCCACATGGGGATATGAAACCTGCAAACAGGGAAGAGGGCTCTCACCAGAACTTGATCTTGCTAGCACCTTGATCTCAGATTTTCAGCTTCCAGTATGGCAATGAATAAATTCATGTTATTTACTAGAGGCCTGGTGCATGAAATCGTGCACGGGAAGGGTCCCCAGGCCTGGGTGGTGTTCAGGGCCAATCGGGGCCTTCCTCCCCCTGGCTGCTGGCTGCCAGCTGGGGCCTTCCTTCATTCTGTGCTGCCCCCTGGTGGTCAATGCACATCATAGTGGGCGGTTGAATTCCTGGGCAGTCGAACTCCTGAGGGGACAATTTAATATAGGATAAGCCATCCAGTCTAAGGCACTATATTATAGCAGCCCAAACTGACTAAGACATCTTTCCAAAGTATTATTTCAGCCGAACTCCCCCCGGACTTGGATATTCAGCTGATATCACCACTTGGATGTCTAATAGTCTTGCAGGTATTACTAGTAAATCCAAAATGGAAATGTTGTCTACCCCCTGCCTTTATATTTTAGGACTCTATTCTTCTAGTTATTTAGAGCAAAAGTACTTGGAGTCATCCATGACTCCTCCCTTTTTTCATAATTTATGTCCAGTCCCTCAGCACATCCTAGACACTTGTTGTAAGCTGACTGCCTTAATGAGCTCAGTTAATGGCGCCCTTGTATCCACATCCTTTGCAATGTGGCTTTGTAGCTTCTCCCATAACAACATAGAGTCTATTTTTCCAGCCTCGAATATGAACTAATGTTGTGACTTGCTTTGTCAACAAAATGAGAGACTGAATGCAACTGGACCATGGCCAGACTCTACGTAAAAACAGACTGACCTGCAACCTGCAGCAACCAGCCCAGGAAGCCCACTACCTGTGGTAACCAGGAAGTCAGACCACGGTCTGCAGCAGTGAGTCCGCAAAGCCAAGCCATAACCTCGCTAACAAGTGGCCCCAAATAGCCAGGACTTGATGAATAACTGACAGTTTTCCTAATGTTCACTCCCACTTCCAGAATAGGACCAACCAGGGAAAGCTATAGGCACCCCTAACCACTCACATGGGGCTCCCCTCTTCTAGTTAGCCCACCACAGCTTCCCCATGCCAACAGCCTCCAATCAGGACAGACCTGAAACCCTCCCTTTCCCCATTAGAGTGCTTTCCTCCCCCTCTACCCTCCTTGGAGTCTGACCAGTGCCTCCCTTGCTATATCAAGTAGCCTTTGCTTGCTCTCACTTGGGTGGTCTTCATTTATTTCCACAAGAATATGGAAGAAACTGTGGCCATTCTATGTCTCGGTCTCAGGTGGCCTTTGACAATTCTTCCCTCTCATGCCTTTCTGCCGTCACCGTGAGAATGAGCCTGGACTAGGCTGCTGGAAGTTCAAGGCCCTGCTACAACTTGCGAGGCTGTGGAGCAGAGCCCAGGTGTTCTTTGGAGATGTAGTATACTTTGCAATGGGCTGCCTGAAAGTAAGAAGCCAATAAGGAAGCAGAAAAAACTTCGTGATTGAAGGGTTATTTGGACGATAGGAGGAGAGAGGAAGGATTTCGCTTTCCAGTCAAGTAACAAATAAGCTGGCTGGGAACATTGCTAACATGGGTTGTTCTTGGGTGTGTACAGGAAGTTGATTGGAGGAGGCGGGTCATTCCAGGAGGATGAGCTGTGATGCTCCTCCCAGTCATGGGTTGGGTCGGAGCTGCTGCTGCAGCCCCAGCCAATCAGCTTCTATTTCATGCTGACCTTTTGAGGGCAGACACCTCTGAGAGCAGCAGCAGGACAGTGCTGCATTTCCCGGGGCATCTCCAAACATGGCTTGGGTAAGAAACCCTTTTTATAGAGCTGCGAGTGAAGCCTTTGTATGTTTATGAGTTCTTAACAAGTATTATGAAGAAGAAAAGCAGGTATACATGTAGCCTGGAAAAGCTGCTAGGTGTGATGAGTTTAACCGCTTTGGTGGGGGGTTTTGCTGGGGGGAGGTGATATGAATGAGCCCTCTCAGAATTTTGCAACTGTGGCCACCGTTTGCATTAACTAGATCACAGTTTACACCTTACCAAGAGCACAACAACCAAAGAGATAGTAATGAAATGGAATTTGAACCATGCGGCCTAGTTTTTCAGCTGCCCGCGTTTTTCTTTCCTTTTCCCCCCTTCCTTTGTACAAAGGATGCTTTGATTTCTTCCATGGCATTTCTTTTGCTTTGCAATTTGCCGCAGACACGGGTGCCGTATACATGTCCTTGGTGTGGGGGTCCCAGAGTTTCTATCTCCTTCCAAGTCAGACTCAGAGGACAGTGAAGGAGCTTCCCCTCCCCTCCCCCCCCAAGAAGTTCGTTAAGGACATTTGCTGAAATGGACACCAGCCCTCAGCAGATGTCATCTATGCTCATCCATTCCTCCATTCTTTCAAACAGTTACATAAAGTTTGGCTTTGGGCCAGGCACTATGCTCGGCCAAGTGAGATACAGAGATGAAGTGGACACAGGCCTCGTTCACCGGGCCTGAGAGTTTAGCAGAGAAGTGAAACTGTGTGTCTAATTAGCTCTCAGATGAAGTAAGGTGTGACAGGTGGAGAGGCATAACACTCTCCCAGCATTGCCAAAGGAGAATAATGGACTGAGAGGATGAGGCCGGCTTGAGAAATGTCAAACTTTTCAACTTGGCCAGGGCATAATGTGCTTCACTAATATTCCTAATTACCAATTATCAAACATTTAGTATGTCCCAGACAACATGCTATACTTTATATACTCCAGTCCAGCAGTTTTCAACCTTTTTCTTCTCATGGCACACAAACTCACTATGAAAATTCTATGGCACACCAAAAATATATATTTTTTGCCAGTCTCACAAAAAATAGGTATAATTTTGATTCACTCACATCAGACAGCTATTATTGTGTTGGCTATTGTCATTTTTAAAAAAATTTGACGATCTAAGAGAAGAGAGGTCAGTGTTCCTGACTAAGTAGTCAGTATTGCATATTTTAAAGTCTTGCAATTCACCAGTTGAAAATCGCTGTCCTAGTCCATTCAATCAGAACAACTATGTAGTCGATATTAACAATCTTTTTTTTTTTTTTTTTACAAATGAGCAAACTCTAATGATGAAAAGTCAATTAATAGTTCAAGGTCAAATAGGAAGTGAGTGATAGCCAGCCTTTAATTCATTAATTCAATGAGTGTTGGTGGCTCACTGGCTGTGTAAGCAGGCTCTGTGCTGTGTGCTTCAGCCGACTCCCATGCTGGTTGTGTGAGGGAGCCAGGCGCTGAATGATCTCTTAGGCCCATCCACCAGGCAACAGGGAACCCCAGAGGATGGAGAGAGAGTGTCACCTTTCTGGTCAGCATTAGGCTTTGGGGAAAGATGGAGTTTATGAAGTATTTGAAAGGGGCCCATTTATTAGAGGGAGGATCGTACCTTATCAAATGAAAGGTGAGAGAAGATGGGGGTGGGTACTTAAATATAAGAGATCAGGTGAAACTCCTTGTAAACAAAACATTTCTGTAGCTGACAGACTGTGGTTGAGAAGGGGTGTCTGCCCTGGCCGACAGTGGCTGTCAGTCAGCTCAGGCAGCTGTAACAAAACACCATAGACTGGGTGCCTTAAATAACACATGTGATTTCTCACAGTTCTAGAGGCTGGAATTCCAAGTTAGGGTGCAAGTAGATTCACTTTTTGGTGAGGGCCCTCTTCCCTGGCTTGTAGACGGCTACCTTCTCCCTGTGTCCTCCCATGGCAGAGAGAGGAAGATTGTGAGTCTTCCTCTTCTTATAAGGGCATGAATCTCACCATGACCTCATCTACACTGCTTACTTCTCAGAAGCCCCAGCTCTTGATACCATCACATTGGGGGTTAGAATTTCAATATAGGGATTTGGGGGATCAGAAACATCCAGTCAATAACAGTGGCTCCGTCTTTCAGGTTTGTAGGAACACCAGGCAAGTATGTTCCACTTAGACTTCGTCAGAGGCTGGTTTGTTATTTATTTGGATTTTGAAGATCATGAGGAAGGTTGTTGGGCTGTGGGGGTTGATTCAGATGGCAATTCAGCCAAGATGGCAATAAGTAGTTTATATTTATTTAGCTTTTTATGTCTAATGAAACACTTTTACACATGATACTTAAGATCCATTTTACAGAAGAGGAAGCTGAGGCTCTGAGAGATTATGTAAATTTCCCAAGGTCACATAGCTACGAAGAAGCTGGAAAGGAAACTCAATTCAGATTTTACGGTTGAATCTTGCATTCCTTCCAGGCTATCAGGAACTTCTCAGATAACCCCAACATCCAAATGGACTGACCAGTATCCCTAAATCATAAAATGTTTGAGCTACAGGGAATGTAAGGACCATCTATTCCCAACTCATTGTGTTAAGGTCCAGAAAAATGAAGCAATTTAATAGATCCCAAATTTAGGACATAGTAGAGTTAAAATGAGAACTTCTATTGTTTAATTGATGATTCAAGATCCTGCTGACCCTGGAATATGTTTACCAATTTTTATTCTGCCAAGCACCTTCCTTTCAATTACTACCTTTTCTTATTAGAACAGTCTTGTAAGAAAACACAGATGTCAGCCCATTTTACTGATGACAAAACAGAGGCTTTGGAAGATTAGGTAACTTGTCTCATGTTGTCTGATTGGTAAAAGGTGAGCTAGGTATTATAACCTCCTTTCACTGACGAGTGAACGAATTTCAGACCGGTTAAGCAAAGTGTCCAGGAAGCCAGACCTTATGATTGCAAGTCAAGTGCAATTTCACCCCTTTTTCTCTGTGCTCCTCTTTTCCCCTAAGGCAGAGAGAGGGTGTTGCCTCCAGGTTTTGCCTGTCTTTGTCTGAGCCCGATTTCTTGCCTGGAAGCCTGCAAGCCTGCAAGCCTGCTTTCCCCATCCTCAGATACCTGTTGACCCTCTGAACTTCCCCACAGATTTGCTCCATGGATCCCCTGCTGTCCAGAAAACCTGTCTCTAAAGGGAGGCCCTCTCCATATTGTTTGCATCATGAACGGCTGGCTATATCCCATCTTCCCTCATTTCTCATCTGTCATGTGGGCTTGTGTTAGAAGCAGGGTCAATTAACTTCCTACAGAGATGTTAACTTGGCAGACACAACTTGATTGATTTGTTTTAATCTGACCCAGTTTTGCGATGAGCTTTCCAGGTAGGAGGGATAGCCAAGCGTGGGAGCTGGGGTGAATGTCAAGATTGATTGCTCTTTTATTTTAGAAGAAACACAAAGCAAATGTGGACAGATGGCAGATTTGTCTGATAGATTGGTGTTATCAAAAGCCTGAATGGATTGCTTTCTCCTGTAGTACTCCTGCTTGACAACATCAGCCGCCACTTCTTCCTGTCATCATCTTTCTCTTTCAACAGCATCTGCTCTGTCTTGGTTACTGTCCTCACTCTTCCTCTAATGGCCCAATCCAGAAACTAGTAATCATCCTATCAACCTCCTTGCCCTCACCTAACCTAGGTGGTCATGACTCCATGTTGGTTCTACCTCTGAAATATTCTCAATTCCATAGCTTCTGCTACCTCATAACCCACATAATCTTACTTGATACTACCCATCTCTTCTCCAGTTATCATTGCCATCACCTCCTAATAGGGCCTTAACATCTCCAATGTTTTCTCCAACAAAGTTTTGATTGGAGAGCAAGTTTGGTTAGGTTACCTCCCTGCTTAAAAGTCTCATGGCTCTCACTGCCCACAGAATGAAGTCACAACATTTATGCATTTAATATAAAGCTCTCCATTGTATGACCCTGGCACACCTCTCCAGTTTTATGTCCACTTATTCCTCTCTTGATCAATGCTAAACTCTGCTTTTCCAGAAATTTGTTACAATGTTTCATATAATTGTATTTTTGCACATACTCCTTTTAAAAATACATATAGGTTTTTATCCATTTTAGAGAGAGAGGGGGAGAGAGAGAAACATCTATGAGAGAGAAACAATTGGCTGCCTCCTGCATGCCCCCTGCTGGGAATCGAGCTCACAACCAGGTCATGTGCCCTGACCTGGAATTGAACCAGCAACGTCGTTGTTAATGGGTCAGTGTTCAACCACTGAACCACACCGGCTGGGCATGCTCCTTTTGTCTGAAAAAATCTTTCCTTTTATGTCCCATGGGCAACTCCTATTCATCTTTAAGACCCAGTTCAAATAGCACATCTTTAGATCAGCTATCCCTTATCCCCAGGTTAAATTGAGTGGCTCTACTGTACCCTGCATCATACCTCTATTATAGCAAGTGTCCTACTGACTGATAATCCTGTATTCATTGGAACCCTTCAGGAAGAGGAACCATGTCTTATGTATCATTCTATCACTGTCACTTTGCAAGGTGGTGGTGCATAATAAATTCTCAGTAAATGTTTTGGAATTATATGCAACGATTGGACTACAAATCCCACTTCCATCAAAGACTTAATGAGAGCTCTTTTTTTTTTTTCCTGTAGAGCACAGTTACTCCATTTGCTGTGATATTTTTTATCTTTGACCTTTTGCACATGTTCTCTTTGCTTCGAAGTGACATTGTCACATTGTTGCCTAAAACAACCGTATGTCCTTAACTCTCAGCTTAAACATCACTGCATCCTTGGAGATTTTCCTTACTTCTCCAGGGAAAAATTAATCACACCTTCCTTGGAGTTCTCACAGTTGGTACTACTATATAGGGTAGGGCAAAAGTAGGTTTACAGTTCTTCATATGGAAAATAATACAATGATTAATAAGTTATAATAAGGTATAAAACTCTGTGTTTCACTCAAGATTGTCTTATTTTCCATATGAACAACTATAAACCTACTTCTGCCCCACCCTGTACATGTCATGCTTTCCTTTATTGTAGTTAGCTGAATGTGTTTCTAAATATCCTTTGAAAAGTTATTAATAAGCAAACAAATGGCCATCCCTCCACCCGACCAGAATGAGCTGTGGCTTCTGTTTTATTTTCATAGCATCTGTTTCTAATTCTGCCACAGCATTTGTGTTAGAGTAGAAAAGTTACTTTTTATATCTATGTGATTTTACGATCCTTGAGGGAAGGGTTGTGCTTTATTTTTCTTGTTTTCTCTATTGCCCAGCAGAGAACCCGGCACATAGGTGCTAAACAATTGTATATGAAATTGAATTGAAATGAACCAAAGTTTGAGTTTTTCTAAGGATAGTGATTTTTATCTTACTCCTTCTTGATTTTATCAAAGTAGCCACTGGGGGAAAATGAAACAAAAGAAAACACTTCTGGTTGTATGTACAGATAATCCAAAACATTTTTAGAAAACACACACACACACACACACACACAGAGCTGTATTACTATTTATCTGTCCCTAGAAAGACCCCAAAGTTTTGATAAATAAATTTCCTTATAATATGGCTCCTGTGCTTGAGCTCCATACTGCCCTTGTTGGGAATGTACAGATAGACTGACCCTGCTTACACATTTCTTGGGAAGTGAATTGATGGCTATGAAAACATAATTCTGAGTTCAAAAATTCAGGCTGATTCCCTCAGACTGCAGAATACCGAAGAGGTGATCTGAATGTATCAAGTCCAAACTATCCTGGGTCTCTTTTAACTTCAGAATTGTCCAAAATGTTCAGTATCCCATCAAGAACCACCATAATTTAGGGCCAGGCATGATTCATAAAGCAAGATCATAGTCGATTATTGCCACAAAGAGACAGCATAGCATAGTGGTCAGGAACGTGGGCCCTGGAAGTGAGCTCCGTGTTCAAATCCCAGTGCTGCTGCTATCTAGCAGACTCAGCTTTGAACGTCACTTAACCACTTTTCTCCGTCTGCAAAAATGGGTGGCTTTAGTGGGTTGGTGTGAAGCTTATGTGAATTAAGCTTTGAAGAGTCCTTTGAACATACTAAGTGCTATATAAATACTTATTTAATAATTTCCTGCCTCTGAGGTTGTTTGTTTTTTTTTTGGACTGCTTCTTCTTTCTGAAATGTTTTTTTCTTCCTCTTTCTCTTCTTAAGGGCTCGTTTCTAGTTCCATTTCTATTTCAACCTTGAAGACTTTGGTGACCCAACCCTGTCCTCAGTCACATCTCCCACCTTCGAGCTGTACTCTAAATCCATGGTAAACTTCTTCAGACTCTTCATCCCATAACTGTCTGTTGACTGCCCAATAGGAGCTGGGGTGTAGCATTGGGTGCTTAGCTGTGTGTCAAGTCAAACACATGAAATTTTCTGACTTAAAATCGTATGTGCAGAGAAGTTCTGTAGGCAATTGGTTCACACACAAGACAGAACTTAAAAATGCCACAAGAGAGTGTCAAATCTCATGCTATGGATGTAGGTGTATGTTCAATCCTCACCCATCCACAGTGTCTGGCAGGCAGTGGGAGCTCAGTAATAATAAAGGGACACCCAAGGTAGCTTTGGATTATAAAAGGAGTTTTGTTCAAGAATATCCTATGGACTTTATCTAAGGCAATGAAGGCAAAATAACCATGCATTTCAGTGGATTGCCAAAGGCCCCAGTGGCCTAGTGTGGAGAGGAGAGATGTTGTCTGAATGTAGTGGCAGGACGCGGCTGTGACTTAGAAGGTGTGCTGTCTAGTTGTACTGTGTGAGTCAGCCTCCACAGAGCAGAGCATATGATATCATTTAGCTTTATGTTTACAGTTTATATTTTTTCAAACTGCACTGCCCTTTATATTAGCCACTGACCACAGTGGCTAGGGAGCACTTGAGATGTGGCCATTTCCAGTTGAGATATGTTGCAAGTGTAAAAGATACACTAGGTTTTAAAGACTTAGCTGAAAGAAAGAAGGTGGAACATATCATTAACACGTTTAATACCACTTACTTGGGAAATGAAGAATATTGCAGATACTATGGATTAAATAAAAAATTATTAAAATAAATTTTGTTTGCTTTTTTTTATCTTTTTAGAGTGGCTACTAGAAAATTGCCCATGTGGCTCCCATTATATTTCTGTTGGACAGCATTATCTTAGACTATGGTTTCGAAAGGGCAGTCACACACACTTATTGAGCACATGTGATGTGCTGGGCCTTGTGCACGTTTCTGGTGATTATAAGGTTAATGAGATGAAACTCACAGTCCAGAGGAAGAAACATCTGTATAACCACTTATCTTTGATAGAGTAATGAGTCTTGTACTTGGGTAGCAATGTTGTGTGCAAAAAAGACAATAGGTTTTGGGTCGTATTGGGCTGAATTTGAGTTCTAATTCCTCTGTCTTCCACTTAAATTATTCTGTTTGTTTGCATCTCAGATTCTCAGTCTTCTTATCTGCATAATGGTAACCGCTATATCTACTTTATTTATTGTAGTTAGTGTTTGCATCGCTCATAGTAGGCAATTAATAAAATGATATGATCAAAGTCCTATGATGGTATGAGAGAGGAGAAAACGAAGTGTCTATTATGCTTAATAGTGATAAAGTGGGGGATGTGAGGCATATAGAAAAATTTCACATGACTAGAGTGACTACGATTACTAAGAGTTTGCCAAGTGGAGAAGGGATAGCGAAAGTCAATAATAAAAACTAATACTTATATACAGCTCACTAAGTACCAGGCACTGCTGTAAGCACTGTACCTGTGATAGCTCATTTAAGCTTTTCAGAAATGCTGTGTGGTAGGCACTTTAATTATATTCCCATTTTAAAGAGGAGAAGACTTGGCACAAATAAGTTAAGTAACTTCTCCAAGGTCACGCAGCTAAGAAGAGCCACAGCTGAGATTGGATCTAGGCTCTTAGCATTTACAGTCCATGATTCTAAACACTGTACTCTGCTGCCCACAGAGAACCCATCAAGAGCAGGTCTGTGGGAGAACCCGGTGGGCCATCTATCATATGGATGTGACATACGAGAGAGAGAGAGAGAGAGAGAAGAGAGAGAGAGAGAGAGAGAGAGAGAGGCTGGAAGAATGGAAGAATGAGGGTGTAGTGAGGGGCTTTAGTTGCCATGCTAAGGAATCTGGTCTTCATTCTATAAACAGTGAGGAGCCATGGAGAATTTCTAGTTGGGGAGTGATATGATCAGAGTTTTACTTTAGAAAGATAATTCTAATGGCAGAATGGGGAGTTAATGGGAGCAGATAGAACCTGGAAGCAAGAATAATATTTAGGAGAATACAAGGATACTACACAAGTCCCAGCAAAACATGTTGCTGGCTTGAGTTAGGGCAGCAAGGATGGACCAAGGAGGTAGAGTCCATGGACTTGATGGTAGAAATCACACTGTGTAGGTCATTAAAATATTTTATTATTTAATTCTCAGTTGCCTATGCTTATTTTTAGCTGATATGTACTCCTAGTTTGTCCAGATTGAGGTTTTTCTTTTTCTTTTTTCTATTTCTCTCAAATAGTCTTTACACTGTTATTTATATTCTGGAGTTTATAGCACATGATAATTATTATGCTTCAGGTTACAGCTCCATGTAAAATACAGTGTGATTATTGTTCATCTGTATTTTTTCCTTAATGCTTAATAGTATATTTTTACTGGGCACCAATAATCATCTAATTGCTATGTAGTTATTGAAATCAGATACAATGCCCTGTTAAAGATTACCCTAATTAAGAGGCAAGGTTATTAGATCCTTTCTTTGCCTGTAGTAGATACTCTCCTAGTTTTAGGCCTCTAGAATTTTCAAACAGTAAAAGGTTCAATAGACATCGAAATCTTAATATTCTACCAGTCAGTACCCCTCTCATTTGGCTATTAAGGAAGCAAACAGGCAGATTCTGGTCACACTTGCTGCTTTGATGAGACTGGACTGCACGGGAACTTGTAGTCATGCTAGGAAAACCATTGTTGCCTAAAATGAGGACTGTCTGATAGGATATAAGAGACTTGTTCTTTCAATCAGAAAAATATTTCCTCTTCTCCATTCACTATTTCTGTGTTTTTACTTAAATACACACCCTATGTGTTTATTAAAAAATTAAAAAAAATTAATTAGATTTTTGTTAATGCTTCTGGCTCTAAAAATGATAGCAACAGTTTAACCTTACTTTCATTCAGTGGAAATTTGAATGTAACTTCACTACTGAAAAATGTAACTGTCCAGAAGAATCAATTTGAGAATAGGCATGCAAAGAATTATAATACAGTTTCTGTGGATGGGGTACAAGGTGTATTCAAAATTAGTGTTAAATTGTACCATTTACCCATTCCAATTCACTTACAAGGTCATGGTCACATGGGAAGCATGCATTATAGTGTCACAGATCACACATTTGGAAGGAAAAAGAAATATGAGGGCTCTCAGATTAAGGATATCAAAGGATCCTGATAAGCTAAGGCAATGACTTTAAACTAAGATGTCACTTTAAGATGCCTTTACTTGTTCCAAAAAAATAATCACAAAAGTATACTTCTGGAGAGGAGTCTTAGATGCTATGTGTAAGAGAAAGATACAAATCCAAACCTTAGAGTTATAGTGGAGATGGCAATTTTAGTTGACCCGTTGACTAGTATTTTAAGGAATTGGTTGATAAGGAACGTGTAAAAGAAGTGTCCTTGGGCTTCTCCAGAGAAGGGCATTCACCTGCCTTCCCCATCTTCCCTGGAAGCATAGAGCTGTGGCTGCAGGCTGAGGGGAGAGAGCTGTTGGATACTGTGAGCTCTAAGATGCTGGGAAAAGGATAGAATCTGATTATTTGTTCCATTGGATGGTCGTAACGGCAAGTGGGGATGAAAGAGAATGGGATTAAGACCATAGCTGGAAGGATTAGCCTGGGAACAGGTGAAGGATACATACTCTTCTGAGATAAGAGGGCGGAGATAAACTTGAGTAAACACAAAACCATCTTAAAGTTATGAGGATGGTGTGGTGTTAGGGGCAGAAGGGATGAAAATATAACAACACTGGGAAGCTTCAACCTTCTTTGAAATAGTAGATAAAGTCATCTGTTAAGTATAGAAAGGAGCCATTTGGAGCTGAAGACCTGTAAAAAAAAATGAACTGCAGATGTCATAAATGTCAAGGCAGGATGAGAGATAACTTGAAGTTTAAATACATGGGGTGTTGGTGTCACCTAGTTAAATAAAAATTGGATCCTATCACTGTCCCGATTTACATTCTACAGTGGCTGCCATTGCTCTTTGGGATGAAGATCACCATTCTTAACATGGCGCACAGTCCCTCCATGATCCTGCCTGCCTTCCTTGGCAGCCTGATCTTGTTCAGGTCTTCACTGCATTAATGCCCTTTGTTTAGTCCTGCTAAACAGAATGTGCTTCCCCCAGCTCTTGGCCTCGTTAGTATCCACTCAGCCTTCAGAACCCAGAGGAAATCTGCTTTCCTAAGAAGGCTTCTCTTGCTCCTCTAACTACACACTCTCCCAGCACTCCTTGTTCCCTTTATAATATTTTCCCCCAAGAGTAATTCCATAAATCATCGCAAAAATAAATCAAGAGAAGGCTGGTTTGATGTTAGAATGGATTTATGTGAGTTTAGGACTGGTAGTATGATTTGTGGGGCCCAGTGCAAAATACAAATGCAGACACCGTGTTAAAAAATTATTAAGAATTTCAAGACAGTGACAGCAGAACATTAAACCAAGTACAGGGTCCTTCTGAACATGTGACTGCATAAGTCACCCACCCCTGAAGCTGCCCTGTGTGAGTTTCTCCCTCAGGGACAGGGACTGTGAAGTCTGGATTTATTAGTCCCATAGGAGTGTGAGGGGTGACACTAGTGCTAGCAAGGGCAGTATTGGAGTGATGAACCGCTGTATTTAGAACAGAATGGGCTACAAAAAGAAGTCAGAATGAGGCTGATAGACTGGCTATGTACTATGTCAGTGCAGTGGAGTTTTGGTGTGATGGATAACATAATAGAATGTCTATGCATTATTTATTAATGCGTCAAGTCAACATTTAATTCTTTAGCTCCTACTCAGTGTTTGTGGGAGGAGTACTTGAATTTTTCATTCTCCCCAAAAGGAATACCTTGAGAAATTTTAGAGAGGAAGGCATGTAGTCTAAATGATTGGAAGAACAGGTTATAGATCCAGATAGCTGGTGTTTAAGCTCAAGTTTACCAGTTATAAGCTCTGTGACCTTGATAGTTACTAACTTCTCTGTGCTTTAGATTTTTTTTAGGGGGGGTGATGGTATACAATTAGGATACTGTTAATATCTCCTGTGATTATTTAAGGAACAAATGAGTTATTTAATAGTGTCTGGATCATAGTTAGTTCTTATTATAATTTCACACTAGTAAACTCTTAGTTTCCTTTTCAATGCTGTTTTCCTTTGGTGAGATCGTTGAACTCAGTTATAGTATTGCCATATATCATAAACAGCTAAATGTCATTATTGGACTTAGGTGGATGCAAAGAATGTACTCACATGCTTTGTGAAACTTGTAATGGGATCCATTTAAGCAGAAAGAACATAATATATAAGATAACTCATCTTCATTATAGTGCAGTAAGTGCCGAACACATATCTAGAACATATTAGCATATTAATGTGCAATATATTTCCATGAACTCCAGCATTTCATATTTGTATTTCTTGAGTCAGAAAGCCTCCTTTTCGGCACACAAAGATGATAATCAAGTGTTATAAACTGTGAACAACAAACAGTATTTTGTACTGGACTATGGTCTTGTCTTCTGTTTTGCTCATCTGTATAACAAGGTCATCTGTGGGTGGACCATATAACCAACAATGGGTTTTCAATCTGCATCTCCAGTCTTCCTCTCTCTCATGATTTATAGATATGAATCTACCATTATTCTCTTAACATTTTTTCCTGGATATCCCCTAACACCTCAAACTCTACTTATCTCAAGCCAAATTTATCATCTTTTCTGAAAACCCAGCTGCTTCTCATAAATAACTTATTTTTTTGGCTAACTCCTATAAAAAGATCCCCCAGTGTTGTAGAGTCTACCAGCTTAGTAATTCCTGAATCTATACTTATCTTTTTTGTTCCTTTTGCCATTGACCTAGTTTAGGCTCTTATCATGTTTGTCTTTGACCAGTGTGGTAGCCTGTCAACCACCTCTTCCTTCCCTGTCTTCTTTTCCTTGAGTCTACTCTTCTCACATATTAATGAGAATAATTTTTCTAAACTGCAAATATGATCATTCAGTTATTTCCCTGTTGTTCACTAGGCAAATTTAAAATCTTTTAGCATGAAATGCTAATACTTGCACAACTATACCTAATAACTATGACATTTTTTTTTCACCAACATCTCCTACCACTTCACTGATCTTAGAGGGTTTCATTGGATATGTCAGAACACATCAAAAGGGCACCTCATATCTGGGAAGGAGTCTTCTTGGAAGAGATGACATCTGTGTTGAGTTAGCCAGGTAAACACGAGAGAACCCCTGTTAATGATATGTTTATAAGTAATTTTAATTATTTGTTTACATGGATAAATAGCATCTATATTAGGAAGCCTCAAAATTTCCAGCTTTATTAAAGTACTAGAGGCCCAGTGCACGAAATTCATGCACTCGGTAGGGGAGTCCCTCAGCCCGGCCTGCGCCCTCTCACAGCCCAGGAGCCCTCAGAGGATGTCCGGCTGCTATCAGTCAGACATCCTTAGCACTTCTGTGGAGGCAGAAGAGGCTCCCGCCACCACTGTTGCACTCACCAGCCGTGAGTCTGCCTCTGGCTAAGCAGTGCTCCCCCTGTGGGAGTGCATTGACCACTAGGGAGCAGCTCCTGCATTGAATGGGATCAGGCCAAAACCGGCTCTCTGACATCCCCCAAGGGGTCCCAGGCCAGACACAGGGACCCCACCAGAGCACGAATGGGGTCAGGGAGGGATATGGGAGGTTAGCCACCTGGGAGTGACCACTGGAGGGCTCCAGGGTGGGTTTAGCCTGTCTTGCTCAGTCCTGATCAGCCAGACCCCAGCAACAAGCTAATCTACAGGTTGGAGCATCTGCTCCCTGGTGGTCAGTGCATGTCATAACAATTGGTCGACCAGTTGACTGTCTGCCCCCTCGTGGTCAGCGCACGTCATAGTGAGTGGTTGAGCGGCCTTAGCATATCATTAGCACATTACACTTTGATTGGTTGAACCAACAACTGGACAACTTAGCATATTAGGCTTTTATTATAAAGGATAATTAGTATATAAAAATGCATATAATAAATGTACACAATTTTATGAGTTTGGACACAAGTACATACCTATGTTACCATCACCACAATCAAGGTACTAAATGTATCCATCACCTCCAAAAGTTTTTCTGTGTCCCTTTTTTATTTTTATTTTTTGCGTGAGTGTGTGTTAAGAATCCTGAGATCTATCTTAAATTTTGGAATGCACAATACCTTATTTATTGCTTAACTATAGGCAACATATTGGACAGCAGATCAGATCTCTGGAACTTATTTATCTGGTATAACTGTACCAATAACTTTACATCCATTGAAAAACACCTCATATCTTCTTCTCCATCCCCTGCTAACTACCATTCTGTTGTCTATTTCCATACGTTTGACTATTTTATATGCCTCATATAAGAGGAATCATGTCCTAATGTGACTGACTGGTAGAGAAATTAGAACCCTTACACACTGGTGTTGGGAATGTAAAATGGTACAACCATAATAGAAAACAGTATGGAGGTTCCTAAAAAAATAATAGAAATACCATATGATTTGGCAATCCCACTTCTGAGTATATATTTAAAAAATTGAAATCAGAATCTCAAAGAGATATCTACACTTCTATGTTCATTGCAGTAGTATTCACAATGGCCAAGATGTGGAAACAAACCAAGTGTCCATCAACAGGTGAATGGATAAAGAAAATATGGTATATACATAAAAAAGAAGGCAATCCTACCTTTTGTAACAACATAGATGAATCTGGAAGGAAGCCTCACTTTTGTAATATTTTCTAAGTTTCATACATATTCATTTTGTTTAATCATACTCTCTGGCTGTTAGACTGTTCCTATTTGACCTGCTTAGAAATTCTCTCTAGTCTAGTGGAACTCTCCTTATGGGACACAGGTCTTTACTGGTAGAGTTCAAGTTGTGTTATCTATGCATTCGACCTATAGTTGTTGAGTATTTCAAAGTGCTAAGCACTGTGCAACTTGCCAAGAATATAATGGAGGAAAGTGCTGATATGGTCTCTGCCTATATTGAGGAGGCTATGAAGGGCCCCAGGTAAAGAATGCTAGGAGATTACAAACTTTACCTGACATGGTAGAAATGGGGGGCTCCTCTAAAGAGGAGACATTGAAGCTGAGATCTAACAATGAGAATGATAAGTGGAGAGAAACATTCCAACTGTGGGGATTAACACATAAGGTTTTGGGACAGGAAAGAGTATGTGTGCTTGAAGAGGAATGGAAGGAGCCAGCATGACGAGTTATGGTTAGCAAGAGGAAGAAAGGCAGAAAATTGAGGTTTGGGAGAAAAGTCTAGGTCAGTAGACCATTGCCTGGTAAGAAATTTCGACTTTGTTTTCAGAGCAATGGAAAGCCAACAAGAGGTTTTAAGCAAGCATGATGGTAGAGGGTGGGGCGGAAGAGGGAGATGCAGTGGGGAAATGTTGGTGGAATGATCATTAGTTTTAGAAGCTTTCTGGCTGCTGCATTCAGAATAGAGAAGTAGAAGGCTAGCATGGTAATAGGGAGGTCAGTTAGAAGGTTGTTGTAATTGTCTAGGATAAAGTTGATAGTGGACTGGATTATTCAGTCATTAATAAAGCAATGAGCACCTACTTTGTCCAGACCTTTTGCTAGGTAGGAATTGAAATATCATCATTACTAAAGCAAATAGGAGAAAAAGATTCAAAATCATCTCGTAGGATTGGCACATGGCATATCTAATCTAATAATAGACATATGCAAATTGACCACACCTTCGCTACACCTAAGCCTCGCCCACCAGCCAAGCCACGCCCACCAACCAATCAGGACGAGTATGCAAATCACCCCAACAAAGATGGCGGCTAATTTGCATATCAAGACAGTGTCGAAAGAAGCCAAGAGCTGCAAAAGGGAGTAAAGCTTCGAAGAAGCAAGCAAGCCAGGAGGCGGGGGGAGGAGAAGGGAGGAGCAAAGTCAGGGCCATGGGCGAAGGGAAACTCGGGCGAGCTGGAGGAGAAGGCGAGGCCGGCGGCAAGGGCGGAGCGGAGGCGGGGCCGGGGGCAAAGGGAAACGCGGGCGGGCTGGAGGAGAAGGCGAGGTGGGCGGCAAGGGCGGGGCGGAGGCGGGGCCGGGGCCGAAGGGAAACGCGGGCGGTCTGGAGGAGAAGGCGAGGCGGGCGGCAAGGGCAGGGCGGAGGCGGGGCCGGGGGCGGAGGGAAAAGCAGGCGGGCCGGAGGAGAAGGTGAGGCGGGCGGCAAGGGCGGGGCGGGGCGGAGGCGGGCGACAATGGCGGAGCAAAGGGAAATGCGGGCGGGCTGGAGGAGAAGGTGAGGCGGGTGATAAAGGCGGAGCGGAGGCGGGGCCGGGGGCGAAGGGAAATGCGGGAGGGCCGGAGGAGAAGGCGAGGCGGGCGGCAAGGGAGGAACGGAGGCGGGGTAGAGTGCAGCAGGAAATCCCATTGCAGGAATTTTCCTGCAACGGGAAAGCTAGTTATCAGTATAAAAATGAACTGAGGCAACGGGAGAAGGGGATGATCTTCCTGCTCTAGCTGTGATCAGTAAGCTTCACACAGGAGACAGCAGTAGCTGTGAGGAAAGTTCACAGTTGGTAAAGGGATATAAAGAGCATTTCCTGCTGTTGTCTTTTGTGGTAGGCAGCCGGAATTGAGGGTAAGGTCTCAGATCTTGGTTTTGGACTGAAGAACTGGAAACAGGGAACAAAAAAGTATGCAAAATGCAACCAGTTGTATGTCTTTCACCATCTAGTTCTTATGAACTTCAAGAGTAACAACTTTTGCCTGCCTTCTGATCTTTTCCATTTTCCTTACTTGACATAGACATTGTCAAAGACACTATTGCTAATGAAGTCGAGCCTACTGCATAACCCCTGATGATTTGGCATGCTGTTTTATGGTTGAAGTTTCCACTTGGATTGGATGAGATCCAAAACAAAGAATTGACTACTTCTGGTGATTAAAAGCTCCCTTGACGATTTTTTAAAGGGATTGTTCAAAGCTTTTAGTTCCACTAAGGAGGGAATTACACTTTGCTTCCCTAAAACCATCCAGCTTTTGCACATGGACATGGTAGTCTTTCTTTCCTGTGGCACACTACAGAGAATTTTTTTTAAAGGGTAGCAGCCTTTTAGTAGGAGGTTAAGTGGTCCATGTATATATAATTGATAAAGCACTTGGAGCTTTACGTATGAAAGCACATTAGAAAAGTGAAATTATTATTACTTATATTGTAATTAGCTTATTTTTCTCCTGTTCTTATATGAAACATTGGCTTTTGAAATAAGAATTTAGAGAGGAACTGATCATAGAAATAAGAAAGAATATATCGAACAACCCTAAACATTTGGGACAGTTAAATCAGTTAAGGATGAACAGTGTATAATGTTTGCTTTTCCTGGAATGATATTTTTGATTTGTATGTAACATTTTCCCCCCTAGGTTTTTAGATAGAATCCTGAGAATAGTGATTTATAGGTGTGCACTTCCACAGACACACCCATGTGCACACACTTGTACCTGTGCACACACAAACACATCTAAACCTTGAAATTATTTGAAACATTTATTTTACTCTGTCTCCATAGACCTGACAAATAAATAGCTGAATTACATAACTAGAATTGCAATGCTTTTAGATTAAGATACAGAAAATAAAATAATAAACTTTTACCTCTGTGATTTCTATCAAAGAGCTTGTCTTAGCTATTGGCACCTTAATATGCCCATGGGGTAGGAATGGATATGGAAGCACAATATAAAGTTTGATTAATGTTTCAGTCCCTCTAGGATTAAAAAAATCACAGATTAAGTCAATCCATTAGTAAGTCAAGTTAATTAAACTATTCTAAGTTTATATATATATATATATTCTATATAATAAAGAGGTAATATGCAAATTGACCCTCATGCCCTCACAAGATGGCCACCCCATGTCATCACAAGATGGCCATCCCCACGTCATCACAAGATGACCACCCCTCATCATCACAAGATGGCCATCACAAGATAGCCTCCCTGCATCATCACAAGATGGCTGCCTCCACATCACAAGATGGCCACCACAAGATGTCTGCTACAAGATTGGCCTAAAATAAGTCACATAATCAGCCAGCTGAAAGAGAGTCTGGGAAATATAGTTTTTGTTCAGTGTACCCAGCTAAATACTTACTTTTCTGTTACTAAGGAAGATAAGAAGATTGGATATCAGAAGTCATTTTGGAATTTCTGCCACATACTTACTTCAGCCTGATTTGATTCATTTTTTTTCCTGAAGATGGAAAATTTGACTTGGTTTAAGTTGGTTGGTTTTGTTGGGTGTAATGGGTGTTGTGAGGTGCAGTGGAATGAGCATGGATTACAAGATTCTAATTCCAGTTTAATATTGTTAGGCATCTGTCCATCACTTGGAATAAGGAATTTGTTTTATAGACCCTCTAGGAATTCTTTAAATTATTATTCTCTTATCTGGTTCCTGAGGTTTTATAAAAAAAAAGGTAGGTATGTATATTTATACACATATATAATTAGAGGGTACATAATTAGAAAATCTATTTCTGCCCTAGCCAGTTTGGCTCAGTGGATAGAGTCTTTTCTTTAGAAATAAAACATGTACACATATAACCATGTTAGCAGAGAGTGAAATGATTCATATTTTTCAATTTTCAATTCCTTGCTTTTAATGAAAAGAATTGAATCTGGAATGAAAATTGAAATGGTGAGAGATTGAAGATAGGACATAACTGTTTTCTTTTAAATTGAAAGTCAACTTTTCATCCCAAATATACGCCCTTCTCCCATTTTTCTGGTTCCCATTACTGTTGTGTTTTAATCATCACTTTCTGTAGAAAGCCATGACCTGGCAGAATCAGGATTTGGGTCCTCAAATATGTGATGTGACTGAATCCTTGGCACTCTGGGACTCCTGTGATGTGAGTGCTGGTCTTCCTGGAAAATAGCAATAGGGGAAATTGCACGATCTGTCTCCTGTTTCCTACTCCATGTCAGTGGGTCGTGGTTCTTTGTCTTGGGCAGCTGTTATGCAGTGCTAGGTAAGACTTTCCATTTTTCTTTTCCATTCAGGGAGAATTAGCTTGCGCTGCTTTGTGGCTGCACCGGCCACATGAGGTTTCTCATTTTGGGGCCCCAGGAAGCTGTGCCCTTTCTTAAGTGTCCTAGTATGTTGTTGTTGTATTTGTTGTTGTTGTTTTAGAATTATCAAAAACATTTACCTAGTATAGTTTTAACAGATAAGCTGATTCTGAAGGCACAAATGATTCCAAAGGGAGCTAGTGGAATGAAGTGAAACAATAACAAAAGACTATTACTTGAATTTTCTTCTTCAGTTTTATAGGTTTTGATCTTAAGGGGGGAAAACTATAAAATGCCACCACCCCTCTCACATCTTATATGAAATGAGATGAAGGTGCAAACAAACAAAGAAAATGGATAAAATCACGTTTATATGATGTAGAAGCAAAAAATTATTGATCAGTTAGATGTTTTAGGTTGAACCATTTGAAACTGCTGTTTATGCAGTCAAAGGAGGTCCAATACAGGCACTATTCAACATGATACTAGTTTCTATTATAGCTACACAAACAAATTGTTAACCTTAAAACTAACACCATTTGAAGTTACTCCTTAGCTACATGTTTTGACTGTAAAAGCATTTGGCTATTAGATGATATTTTGAAATTCAAGGAAGTGTATATTTAATATTGGCATGAAAGCTATGTTTTTGAAAAATATTCCACCCATGATCCTGCTTTCCTTACATATCTTTTCTGTTTCTTTCTCAACTTTATCCATATATCATAACTGATGTTTTCCAAGGTGAAAAATAAAAACGTATAAATCATACTTCAGACTGCATAGAGTAAAACCTCAAAGGAAGTTCCCCTGGTACTTGAAATTCTGAATCCATAAATGAACACAGAATGCAATGGAGCTCAAACAAAGCCTTTGCATAATGAAACCTGTGAGGAACTTTACCAGTATAGTGGAAAATAACGCTTTCTGATAGCCTATAGTACTCTCCAAAGGCAAAAATATACTTTTACAAATTACCTTAATGAGCTGAGGGACATATGTTTCCATAAGGAATGATTTAACATCCACGCAGTCAAACCTGAACAATTCAGGAAAAAACAAGATTCCTCCCCTGCTCACTCTCTCTTCTTGGAGATGACAGCCTCCAGTGCCCCTGTCCGTGGTTCAGAAGTCGCCCCAGTAATTCTTCCGGTTGGTCAACTCTCTCCAGGCTCAAGGAAGATAAGGGCACAGTACAAGAAGTGACAGGCAGGGGCAAGATGAAATAATTGTGGGGCTCATTGTGACTTGTTATTTCTTGGCACTCTGGGGAACATGGCTGGTCCTAATTTCTTTTGGTGTGGAAGTCTGAAACCCTCAGCTAGCTACCTGCAGGCCTCCAGGGTGCTAACACCTTATAAGGCAAATGCCAAGTGCCCCATGTAGCCAATTCCTGACCTGCCTGGTTACTAAGGAACTATTTGCCCAGCAGGTTATTAAGCCAGAGAGGAGGAAAGAGGAAGAAAACCCAGCACAGGATGCAGATCCCCTCCCCCTTCACTCTGGCTTCATTTTACTTTAACATCTTAGATTTCCACCTGAGAAGAGAAGCAATTTCCTAAAACCTAGGGATCCTCTGATGTAAATCAAAGGTCCTGAATGGCATTTTAGTTTCCCCTCTATTCATATGCAAATTTCTAATTTACTTAAAGCACACTGTCATGCATTATAATAAAGTCTAATACATGCTTCCATGTAATTATGTGTAATAACCAGTGATCAGTGGGAGGAGGGAAGTGGAGAAGGGAATTGTGTCTCCAGCTGGCCCTCCACACCTGCAAATAACAGACAACTCCTTTCAGTGTAGAGGAAACAAGATAATGACAGGATGGTATTAAATGCAAACATTAATTCTTAGGGACAAAACATAAGAAAGAGATCTATCAATTAAAATGTGTGATAGTGAGCAACTTAAATTATGTGCCACACTGTCTTACAGAAAAATAAGGACCAACCATAATGAAAACCTTAATTGGCTATTTACTGTGATACTTCTGGTGCCATTAGTTTTATTTTTGTTTTTAAAGAAAGCTTTATCTGGGATACTGAAATCTTATGTCCATTTGGTTTGTTTTAAGAACCAATAACATATTTATTCTCTCTCTCTCTTCTCTCTCTCTCTCTCTCTCTCTCTCTCTCTCTCTCTCTCTGAAAGGATAAGTCAGGTCTTTGAGAGGAAATCTGAAAAGCCCAATGGAATCTCGAGCTGTAAGGAAACAAAACAATATAAGAATATGCTTTGTGAGCGGGAAAGTGCAACCCTTATGTCAGGGACTGTTATTGTCTTGGCTGCTGTCAATGCAAGTTTTGTTGTATGAGAGGTGTGTTCCTGTAAAGTAAATCAGCAGAATTAATTTGATAACATTTGAACATGTATTTTCATGTGTGAGGCAGTTGAACATAGTAATTAGGATCTTTGGAGTGTTTCTGACCTGGTTTTGAGTTATAGCTCTGTTAATAATTACCTGTGTGATCTTGGGCATGTTTCTTAAGCCTCTCTAAGTCTCGGTTTTCTGTAAAATGGGAATGAAAATCGCTACTCTGATTTGATAACATTTTTGTGGGAATCAAATAAAATAACATACCTATTGTATACCAGGTTTACTTCCTAGAGTCCTTGTAAATAAATAGTCTATTTGTAAATAAGGAACTAATTTTTTTAATCATTTATGTCAGAATATAAGTTCTCCACATATAAGTTGCTTTATATGTATCAAAAGAAATGGTGGGCTATACATCAACAGAATCCATGGATAGCAAAGGTGTCTGATAAATGCTTTGCACGTATTGTCATCCAGAGTAGTCACATAGGGCAGAAGAGGAACAAGGCAGTCAAGAGTTCAACTCTGTTTCTGTTTAGTAACTCTATGATCTTGGGCAAGTTGGTTAACTCATCTGGGTTACTCAGAGAAGACTGTGCCTTTGCAGTATGTATCTGATATACACTGGATGTATCAGATGCACACGCTGTCTTTTACTTCTCTCGACTTATGTGGGAAAGAAAACACAGCCACCTTCCAGTTCCTGGGACAGTAGACAGGCACTTATTTCCCCAGGTTCCATTCCTCCTTAGAGCTGCAGAGAGCAGCAGGATATTTTGTACGACTACCTGGGAAACAATTAAGCTCCATTGGGGCGGGGGGAATGGGAGCCTTTTTAATATTGTAGGGTGTATAAGAGAGGGGGCATAGGCAGAGAGGACATCAGGATGTAGGAAGGTGAAAAGAGGGATGGAGATGTAGAAACTAAAACTCTGTAGAGCCAGGTCTCTTAAAGGGCTGAGGCCAGTGGACCAGGGATAGTGCTACCAGGAGCGTATTGTGGGATTGGGATTCTGAATGTTTCCCAGCATCATAGTCCAGGGAACAGGTCATTTAAGGTGTAGTCCATTGCTTTGCTTAAAGGACTTCACTATTAATGCCTTGACATCAGAGTAAATTGCATCTGTGGATGTGCTTCCCATCCTATCCCACAAGCCTTTGATGACAGAATAGGAAACAACTCAGCACCCAGGACAGCTCCTGGGCATTTGGCAACCAAAAGGGATGGGAAAGAGGAACTGCAGCACAATTCTTCCTAGATTAATGGCTTCTCTAGTGTTGCTAAGTAAAATTTAAAGTAAGGCTTGGGGGATCAAAGAATTGCAGTGTAACTTGACTGGGTCCCAGAATAAAACTAAAAAACTAAAAAAAAAAATGACAACGCCCATCACCCAACAATGCAAAATTCACAGTCTGGATTCAATAAAAAATTACATGGAATTTCAGGAGCAAGAAATACAAACTATAATGAAGATAAAAATCAATGACTCCCAAATTCTATGGATGACAGGATTAGGAAGCATTAAAACAGTTAAAACAGGAAACAGGTCCTTCTGATGTCACAAGAAAAGAACTTCATGGGCACTCACGTAGGAGTGGCAAGATTTTATTAAAGTGAAAAAGTGATAGTACACTCTCAGAGAGGCAGAGAACGGGCAGGCTGGAGGGTAATGGCTGCCCTAAGGTCCTTCCAAGGCTTCCCTGTATTTCCTTGGGTTTGGGAAAGACCATGCTTTCTTTCAAACAATCCAATCTCTTTCCTGGCTTTCCCCGGGCTTGTGCCTGTGCCATACCCCATCCAACCTCTTTCTTGGATTTTCCACTGCCTGTGCCCTTCCCCATCTGATCTTTTCCCAAGATTTTCCCAGGCTTTGCCCTGGCCATTGAATGGTCACCTATTTTGGCTCCTACTGCACATGCCTCATATTTCTGCTTCGTCATTTGGCTTCTGCACATGCACTTAGTAAAAGGTATGCCGCTCACACCATCTTGGCTTCTACTGTACATGAACTCAGTAAAAAGAATTTCCCCTGGCCATTTTCTCCCTCCCCCCTTTAATCCTGTGGAGCATGCCCCTTACCTCCCTCCCCCAACCCCAGGTGGCTGTAGGGCTATCTTTTATGTCTAGTCAACTAGGCAGGATGTTTTGCGCCATTTGGCAGAACACTGCCATTTACTCCCCAGGGTGACTGTTCCGTCTGCTCCTTCCTCTTTTTTTTTTTTTTTTTTTTTTTTTGGTGCTAATTTTAAATAGTTTTATTTAAGACGTCGCATTTTCCACTTTACAGTACAATTATAAAGTGCATTATTTTCTTTCCCTGTGCACAGTCCATATTCAAGAATGTCCAGTTATTTACTATACAGCATTTCAACTTTTAAAACTGCCCATGGAATTTGCTAAAAATTTGGGTCCTTCTATTTTGTGTGGCACAATGCTAGATCTATGCTCAAAGCTGGCTTAACCAACCTCTTCTATGGTGGGCCCAGAGGAGGCACCGCCAGATGGAGGGGCTCTGCCACCAGGGAAGTCCCCAGGCATTCCTCCTGGATGCTCCTGCACTCTGGTATAGCTTGGTAATGATGGGGTTGCAGACCTTTTCCAACTCTTTCTGCTGATGTTCAAATTCTTCCTTTTCTGCAGTCTGGTTCTTATCAAGCCAGTTGATGATTTCATGGCACTTGTCAGGAATCTTCTTTTTGTCCTCATCATTGATCTTGCCTTGAAGTTTTTCATCTTCAACAGTTGCTTTCATGTTGAATGCATAGGATTCAAGTGAATTCTTGGAAGACATCTTGTCCTGCTGCTTCTCATCTTCGGCTTTGTACTTCTCAGCTTATTGGACTATGCGCTCAATGTCTTCCTTGTTCAGATGACCCTTGTTGTTAGTGATGGTAATCTTGCTCCATTTTCCTGTACGCTTATCCACAGCAGAGACATTGGGGATGCCATTGGCATCAATATCAAAAGTAACTTCAATCTGAGGAACACCACGAGGTGCAGATGGTATGCCTGTGAGTTCAAACTTGCCAAGCAGGTTGTTATCCTTGATCATGGCACGCTCATCTTCATAAATCTGGATGAGCATACCCAGCTGGTTGTCAGAGTAGGTGGTGAAAGTCTGTGTCTACTTGGTGGGGATGGTGGTGTTGTGCTTGATGTGGACCGTCATGATGCCACCAGCCGTCTCAATGCCGAGTGAAAGAGGAGTGACATCCAGCAGCAGCAGATCTTGGACATTTTCAGATTTGTCTCCAGAGAGAATGGCTCCCTGGAAAGCTGTACCATAAGTGACACCTCATCAGGGTTGATGCTCTTATTAAATTCTTTTCCATTGAAGAAGTTCTGTAGGAATTTCTGAATCTTGGGGATATGGGTGGAGCCACCCACCAGGACAATATCATGGATCTGGGACTTGTCAAGCTTGGCATCCTGAAGGGCTTTCTATACAGGGTCCAGGGTACCATGGAAAGGGTCAGCATTCAATTCTTCAAATCAGGTATGGGAGATAGAGGTATAGAAATCAATTCCTTCATAGAACGAATCAATCTCAATATGGGCCTGGGTACTGGAAGAGAGAGTATGCTTAGTACATTCACAAGCAGTACGAAGGCGACGAACAGCCCTCTTGTTCTCACTGATATCCTTCTTATGCTTGCGTTTGAATTCTGCAATGAAATGGTTGACCATTTGGTTGTCAAACCCTTCTCCACCTAAGTGGGTGTCCCCAGCTGTAGATTTGACCTCAAAGAGTCCATCTTCAGTTGTGAGGGTTCACACATGGAAAGTGCCACCTCCCAAGTCAGAGATCAGCATGTTTCTTTCAGCTCCAACCTTTTTGTCTAAACCAGTGGTCGGCAAACTCATTAGTCAACAGAGCGGCAAACCGCTGCTCGCGAGCCGCAGTTTGCTGACCACTGGTCTAAACCATCAGCAATAGCAGCAGCATTGGATCATTGATGATTCTAAGTACATTGAGACCAGCAATAGTTCCAGCATCTTTGGTGGCCTGATGCTGAGTCATTGAAGTAAGCAGGTACTGTGACAACAGCATTGGTAACAGTCTTCTCAAGGTAGGCTTCTGTGATTTCCTTCATCTTTGTCAAAACCACGGATGACAACTCTTCTGGATTAAAGCTTTTTGTCTCTCCCTTGGACCTTGGACCTGCCAACATCATTCGCCATCATGAAAGGCCAATGCTTCATGTCAGACTGGACAGCAGCATCATCAAATCTACATCCAATCAAGCGCTTGGAATCAAAGACTGTGTTGGTAGGATTCATTGCTACTAGTACTTGATTCTTTGTAGCACCACCGATCAATTGCTCAGAATCAGTAAAGGCAACGTAACTCAGGATGGTTCAGTTTCCCTGATTGTTGGCAATTATTCCCATGCTGGAATACATCCACACAAGAGTAGGTGGTGCCAAGATCAATGCCAACTGCAGGTCCCTTAGGCATGGTTGCTGGTGTGCATGCATGGCTTGCACAGACCTGACTGGAACTGGTATCCCCACGTTCAATGAGGCCCTCTTTTGTTAATTATCTAACCAACTGCCACCTCCAACAGAACTATATTCTATGTTTAAGAAGGTATAGTAATTCTAAACAACTTAAGGAGAAGCATGGAAGATGTTAAAAAGACACAAACTTCTAGAGGTGGTAAAACAATTTCTGAGATGAAAAATACAGTGAATAGAATTAATAGATTAGAAACTATAGAATAAATGTTTAATGAACTTAAAACCACAGTTTCTTAAAAGAAACTATCCAAAATGAAACACAGAAAGAGAAAAAGAAGACTCTAAATAATGAACAGAACACTGGTAAACTAAGGGGAAAATCTTAACAGCCTAATATACATAAGCTTGAGTCCCCAAAGAAGAGAAGGGAAAAAAGGAAGGGAGAAAAAAAAAAAAAACCTTTTTTTTTTTATAAAGCCAGAAATATTTCTTAATGTGATGAAAAATTAACTCACAGATCTAAGAATCTCAATAAACATCAAGCAAAACCTCAACAAGGCACACAATGACCAAATTGCTTAGAACCAGTGATAAAGAGAAAATCTTAAAGCAGCCACAGAAAAAGACATTGTGTGCAGAGCTTTAAGGATAGCAGCATATCTGCAGGAAACAATACAGGCACGAAGACAGTGGAACACCTTTAGTACTGAAAAACCAAACCCCACACAAAACATTAACCTAGAATTCTTACTCAGTGAAAGTGCATTTCAAAAGAGAAGGGAAAAACAGACTGTTTTCATACATACAAAAAAATAAAAGGTTTTATTACCAGCAGTCATGTATTATAAGAAATAATAAAGAAAATCTCTCAGGCAGAAGAACAAGATCAACAGAAATCTGGATCTATAAAATGTAATGAAGAGCACCTGAAAGCATAAATATGTGGTAAATATAAAATATTTTCTTCTTGTACCTTAAATCACTCTAAAAGAAAATGGACCATTTTAAGCAAAAGTCATTACAATGTACTGTGGTATTTATAACCAATGTATAATGTACAACACATTTACAAAATCAGAAAGACAGGAGTGGAAATAGAAGTGTAGTATTTCCAATACTACATGTGAAGTAACATAGTATTATTCAAAGGCACATTATGATAAGTTTAATTTGTATGATAAAAACAGCAAAGTATTGCAGAAAAAATTACTACAGACACTATGAACATTAAATGGATAATTAGAAATTTTTATTAACTTCATCCTAATAAATCTTATAACAGATAAAATAATCAAATTCTTTGAAAGACCAAAACTTAAACACTAAAACTTACTCAAGAAGATTTTTGATGACATGAATATTCTTATATTTAGTAAACAGTTTGTATTTGGTAAAATCTTCCCAAGAAGAAATTCAAGCTCAAATAGCTTCATGAGTGAATTTAACTACACACTTAATTATGAAATGACAGAAAGTCTACATAAAGTGTTCCAGAAAAATTAATAAAATAAATATAGCTCATGAACACAGACACATGGAAAAAATTAACAAAATTTGAACAAAGTGAACCCAGCAATAAATTAAAAGGATAACATATCATGACCAAATCTGGCTTAACCCAGGAATAGAATCCTGGTTCAGTATTCTAAAATCAATCAACATGATTCACATCAACAGATAAAGAATAAAAAGACCCATATGATCATTGAAGAAATGCAGAAAAATCATTTGACATAATCAACTTCTGCTCATGAAAGAAACTTTTAGCAGACTAGGAACAGAAGGGAACTTACCTAATCTGATTTAGGACATCTACCAAGAGCCTTCAGGTAACTTATTAGTGAACTTATCTCTACTTTTCACTGCATATAAAACTTAACTCAAAATGGATATCATGCAAAATGCAAACAATATAAAATATAAAATTATTTAACTCATAGAAGAAAACCAAAGGGAAATTCTTGGGTTCAGCAAAGATGGCTTAAGACACCAAAAGTATGATCTATGAAAGAAAATATTTTTACATTGGATTTTATTAAAATTAAGTCCTGCTCTCAGACAAAGTTTTAAGATACTAATTTAACAAACCACAGACTGGGGAAAATATTTGAAAATACCACATCTGATAAAGTTATTGCTATTCAAAATATATAAAGAACTCTAAAAATTCAGTAATAAGACAACAATAGACACTTCACTTAAAAAGGTATGTGGATATAAAGTGAACATATGAAAGGTTTTCAACACCTTAGTCATTAGGGAAATGCAAATTAAAAACCACAATAAGATACCGCTATATACCTATTAGAATAGGTACAATTTCCAAAAGAAGACAGAAACTGAAAATGCCAAGTACTGGTAAGGATTCATTATTGGAGGAATTGCAAAATAGTATGGCTACTTTGGAAAACAGCAGTTTCTTATAAAATTAAGCTTTCATTTATCATACAATTCAGAGGTCCCATTCTTAGGAGTTTACCTAAGTGAAATGTTTATACAAAAGCCTGCACACAAAAGTTTAGAGCCTCTTTATTTATAATTGCCTTAAACTGGAAAGAACCCAAATGTCTTTCAACTGGTGAATGACTATAGACAAATTATGTTATGTCCATCAAATGAATAGTAATGAACTACTGATTCAACCCGACTGAGCCTCAGATGCCTTATGGTCACTGATGGAAGCCTGATTCAAAGGCTGTATATATTATAGGATTTCACTTACCTGACTTTATTTTTTTAAGCAAAAATATAGGGACAGGAAACAGCTCAGTTGTTTCTGGAGGTGATGGGTGGGTGCAGGGTCAGCAGGAAAGGGTCATGGGGAAATTTGGGGGCATGACAGAACTGGTTTATAATGTGCCTGCGGTGGTGGTTACGTTACTCTATATGCTCATCAAAATGTGCAGAACTCTACTATAAAAAGGGTAAGTTTAACTGTATATAAATTTTACCTTAATTAAAGACATTATTCTTAATTCTGAAATGGGGGTTGTACAAAGTATTAGAAAATTCCTTCTTTATTAAGGCGGGGGGGGGGGGCGGGGGAAGGAACCAAGTCCTATTTCACAAGTTGGGGCACGACGGGGCACAGAAAATGCGTCCCCACCCTCCTGAGGAAAGTGAGAGTGGGTATTCTGAAGGCTTTTTGGAGGAAAAGATGATAACTAGTGTAACTCGCATTTATTAGAAATCCCTCCATATCCCTCGGTTATTTAAAATGCTGTGGCTTATTCTTCACCATCAGCCTGAAAGGAAATAACTCTCCTGCTACCTTTTTCACAGACCAAGAAAATGACTTTCATTTTGTCCTTCCATGAAGGTTCCTGCTCCTCTTCCATCCAGTCCGCTTCAGGATTTTCATAAGGGAGGCTGCCAGGAACCCGAAGGATCTGAGACAGCGTGTTGACATTGGTAAAGACTGATTTTGACATATCCTTCTGACAACCTTTTGGTTAATTTTCTGCTTTATTAAAACCCTTAATTAAATTAATATGGGCTGGAGCAATATTCTTGACAGATTCTGTGTATTAGCAAACAAGGCCTCAGATTTCAAAGTCAGTGGCGGAGCAGGGCTCCAGAAGCCAGTAGTTTCCTGGGAGCCTGTGGTCATGAACCGACTGAACGTATTGCTCGTCCAAAAGCCCAGTGGATTCAACTTGGGCTGTGAAGCTGATGCAAACAGAGAGGAAGTCCTGCGTATGTCGGCCTCCCCAAGCTGAGCCCCACGCCTTCACTGTTGTCCGTCCTCCATTCACCTCCCCCTTGCCTTAATGTTTTTATTTCAGACTAACCTCACAATGGAAAATAGTTAAACTCTGCTGCAGCTAATTCATCCTGCCATGTTTAACCCTTGATGTGTCTGTCCCCTTAACACTCACAGACCCGGCTTCATAGGAGGGTTGACAAATGAGGTGCCAGGACTCATATCTTGAAAAATTCTAAAAATGATAAATGGATCATTTTTAATGTTCCTCTTTCACATCCCTCCATATGTTGGATTTAGCAGCCCATATGTCCCCATTGGCACCAAATCTATTCCTGCCTTGTGGAGAACTTCCAACTTGAGGGTGGGGGAAGGTGATCAAAATCAAAGGTCCATCAGAGTATGGAAATGATTAACACATACATCCATACATTTATTGCCTCAAGTCAAATCATTTTTTTAATGAAATATATTGACATTCAAATATCATAGAAAATTTTTAATTTTCCAGGTTCTTTTTTATTATAACAACCTGACAGAGGCAGGTTGTGGGCCGCTTGCAGTCTCAATAATGGTGTGTGCATGGAACTCACACCCTTTGCACCACTGTAATCACTGACACGTGCTCCATGTAGGCTTACAGATGTTTTGATACCCAAGGAAAGTTTACCACTTTTCTTCACTTAATAGCATCAAAATACAATGCAATGTATGCTTCCTACCTTTTGCAAGAGTGTCTTGTGGGTTTGTTTATGAATCTCCATGTGAACGTACCTGTTTCAAGTTAGTTTAGCTGTGTTTTATCCATCTGTTTAGTCATTCCACATAGGAGAATTTAGGGCCTACTATGTGCCAAGTATGACATGGAAATACAAAGATGAAAAACACAGTTTCTACTCTCAAAGATGTCACAAGTCAGTGCACCAAGTATACTGACTGAGGTTAGCACATAGGCTTATGGTCATGTTTAGGAAACCAGATTCAACAGGGTTGGGGAGGAGGCCAACAAAATCATCCTGAATCCCAAATGCTGATGCTGAGTCTTGATGGATGAGAAAAAGATATTTGAGTTGACAAGCCATGGTCAACCATTGGGGAAGTATCCTAAAGAAGGGTATCATGCAAAGATGTAGCTATGTGCAAAGCATAGAGATGCAAAGCAGCAAGTGAGGGTGGGGAGTGAAGGTCCTGCAGTTTAGGAGAATTGTTCAAGATACAGCTACAGAGGAAAGCAAAAACAGTTCATGAAGGCTCATGTGCAGCAAGCTAAGAAATGTGAACTGGGAACTTTGAAGAGTTACTGGAATATTTTAGGGAAGGAGGTGATCTGCTTGGCTTCTGCTTGTCATAAAGGCATTACTGGTGGCGGTGTAGAAGAGTGAGATAAATTTGGGCATGTAGAGTTCGAGACAGGAAGCAGTGGGCTGAGGTAGGAAGATGTTGAAAAAAATCTCCAAGTTGGAAAGGAGAGCTTGAACTAGGAGGAAAAAGAGGAGGGCAATGCTTGATAAAAGCTGTTGAACTTAAGCAAATGAATAAAAGGAGAGCTGCTGTCAGCACTAGTCAAGGATATAGAACTCATGAAAAGGCTTTTAGAAAACTATATCTCCTACAGATAAAATATCAACCGTCTCCATGGTTACAGCACATAGCCTTGTATTGGGTGATCCATATCTCAGAACGTATTGCTTTACCTTGAACGCTTTATTTTTATACACACTCGAGTTGTTTGGTGGGAGAGAGAGCAGAGCATCTATAGAAGGGATCTAAAGAATGTTTTGTTTCTGTGTGGGAGATGTTAGATGCTGCACTAAGAATGGGGCCCTGGGCATTAACTCTTTTAATTATGACAAAAGTCCTTTGAAACAGTATTCTTGTCAATGCTGGTAATGATTAAGGAGACTCAGGCACAGAGAGATTAAGAAACTTGACTGAGATCACACAACTAGTGAAAGAAAGAACCAGAATTCAATCCCAGTCTTCTCTCCTCTTTTTTTACCACCTCCTCTCATGATGCTTTGCTGTCTTTTTTCCATGTTTTTCCACTGGTCTTCTGACTTCACAATTCTGTATCTGCATCCTGAATAATAAAGCACATCTAAAACATACCATTTAAAAAATATATTTTTATTGATTTCAGAGAAGAAGGGAGAGGGATAGAGAGATAGAAACATCAATGATGAGAGAGAATAATCGATTGGCTGCCTCCTGCACACCCCATGTTGGTGATGGAGCCTGCAACCCAGGCATGTGCCCTGACCTGAATCAAACCATGACCTCCTGGTTCCTAGGTAGACGCTCAACCACTGAGCCACACCAACTGGGCTAAAACAGATCTTTGAAGAATCAGCATGGCATAGTGATTATGAGCAGGAGTCTTGAAACCTGAACTCCTGAGCTTATATTCTGCCTCCAGCTTCTACTAACTGGGCAATTGTGGGTTCTATGCCCCAGATAAGTCATCTATAAAGTGTAAGTAACAGTGTCTTCATTTTGTGTGCTCTTGTTTTTTTTTTTAAAGAAGGATTAAATGAGTTTATAGATGCAAAACATGTATAACAGTGCCAGTGAAAAATAATCTTCACTCCCTCAAGATATAGTATAATGCATTTGCTTTTTCTCTGGAGTTTTATTGGAAATATAACATTAAAAAATTGTCAACAATCTATTCTTACAGATGCTTTACTGGGCTAAACTTTTTGTGGCAACATGGCATCTGCTTTATCTTTCACTTTGGTGTCTTATTTCCTGGGTTTTAGGTTTAGCCACAGGAGACAACTTTAAACATCTGATAAGATGTGCAGAACAGACGTCTCTGGTACTCTGGTAATGACTTTTAACCTAGAGATAGGGAGGAAATATTAGAAGCATTATGCACTTAAAATTGGTTAATATTAAATGATTGCAGATAGCACATTCATTACGTTGCGGTACAGTGAATACTTTTCCCTTAGAAATTAGCTAATTGTATATATCAATTTTTATAATTTTAACACATTTTCTTTCTTGGAATTTAATAAGGATTTTTTTTTTAACAAATGCATAACCTCATCACATACGATAATTGCTTAAAATAGATTAAAGCCAACAACAGAACAACACGCAGCATGAAAACAATTCAAAACAACCTTCTTTTGAAGAAAACTTGTAGAAACATTTATGGAAGCTATTAATCTCATTATAACTCAGGATAATTCATTCAACCTTTCACAACCTTTTTTTTTTTCTTCTTTTTTTGGTCTGTAAAATGGAGGAAATAATACAAAGATTAGGTGGAATTGTTTATATGAAAATATTAAGCACAATGGATGACAAAACGGGAGCTTTTTTCAACTTCATTCCCTCCTTCCATTCTCCTGTCCTTTCCATTACCCTTTTCTTCCTCTTTTTTCTTTTTCCACTCCTCTTAATACCTTCAAGAAGTCTTTGGATACACGACAGAGCAGGGAGAAGAAAACAGAGGAGGAGAAAACGCAATGAAGCTTGTTTTGATAAAACTGGAGTTCCATTGGGAATTCTTTTTTTTTTTAATATATTTTTATTGATTTCAGAGAGGAAGAGAGAAGGAGAGAGAGATAGAAACATCAATGATAGAGAGAATCATTGGTCAGCTGCCTCCTGCATGCCCCCCACTGGGGATCAAGCCTGCAATCCATTGGGAATTCTTAAGTGTAGATGCTCCTTAGCAATTTTAGCACCAGAAAGAAGAGAGATAGATCTTATAGAGGAAGCATCACTGTGCTTAGGATTCTGTGTGATGCTGGATTTATTCTCAGTTTAGATTCCCAACAAGACTTCTTTGCCTGGAAGAATTACATCATTATCTAACCATAACAGGCTTATTAATACTGGTAATGCCCAAAAGAAAAGAGATTGAAACAATGCAGATGGTTAAGTAATGAGGTAGAGTACTAAAGCCATTTTTGTTAAATGGCATTAAGCAGTACATACTGGAAGGAGACACATCCTTTCATAAAATAACTCCATGAAGACTCAGAACCCAAAGACTACTTTGAACAGGTACATAATAAAAATCATGGAGTTTTTAACTCAAAGTGTGGGGCTCTTAGCAAATGACAGTGTGAACTATAAAATCAACCCTGTACCAGAAATATTCCCTTAGCCCCCTGTATTATTATTTTTTATTGCTGTATAATTAATTACCACAGATTAGCTGCTTGAAACAACACACAGTTACTATCTTTAAGTTTCCATGGGGTCAGCTTAGCTGGGTCTTCTGCTCAGTCTCAAAAAGGCTCTAATCAAGACAGGAGTTGGGCTGCATTCTCATGTGGAGGCTTGACTGGGGAAGAATCTGCTTCTCATCTCATCTAGGTTGTTGGCAGAATGAACTTCCCTGTAGTTTATGACTGAGGGCCCCATTGTCAGCTGTGTGGAGGCTGGAGGCTGCCCTTAGGTACCAGAGGAGTCACATGGACTTCCTCAACATGGCTGCTTACCTCCTCAAGCCAGCAAAAATAATATCTGCCTGAGGAAGGGCCTGGTCTCTCTTACCTGATTAAGGACTCTTACCTGATTAAGTCAGACCTACCTAGACAGTGTCCCTTTCGATGAATTAAAAAAAAATTATTTGGGACTTTAGTTACATCTGTAAATCTCTTTTCCTTTGCCATATAATGTAACCTATAAAGGAGTGATGTCCCCTCACTTTTGTCATAGTTCCTTGGTGACAAATAAGTCACAGGTTCCATCCATCCTGGAGGAGAAGGGATCATATAGAGCATGAATTCCAGGGCATTATAAACATGAGGGCTGCAAGAGAATCTGTTCACAACAGCCACATTAGCTGAGCTTTACTGCTGGTTAAGAGTAATTAGAAGTAGGCATAAGAATTATACAGGAATTCTTCACATCTGTATAATTTCATTCAGTATACTATATAACATGTAATTTTACTCAACACACTGTATCTGGTAAACCACATATAGCATAGGCTTGCTCATTACCATTAATTCTTTTCTTCTCTTTACACAGACTTAAATTATGGGAGCCCATTAAAGATCTTACATATTCATTTATTCAACAAATATTTATTGACTGCCGACATGACCCAGGCACTATTTAGATGCTGGAAGCATTGAGGCAACAAAAGAGATTTAAAATAATTTATGCCCTCTGAACTTTACATATTAGAGGAGCAGAGAGACAATAAACAAGACGAATTAGTAAAATCTATGTTATGTTTGCTAGTGGTAAGTGCTAAGCAAAGTGCTAAGAAGGTAATGTGGGCGTAAAGACCTAAAGAAGTAAGGCAGTAAATCATGTGGGCATTTAGGGGATGAGCTTTTGAGGCAGAGAGAGGCAGGTGCAAGGCCCTGACATTGAAAATGAGCACAACAAAGAGGACGAGTGGCTGCAGCTGAGTGAGACTGGAAAGACAAGGAGATGGAGAGAGGAGATAGGAGACTGGATCAAACTGGTTGTGTAGGTCTTTGTGCAAAATTTATTGTTTACTCCGGGAAGGGAACCACTGGCACATTTTGAGCAGAATGACATGGTTTGACTTATGTTTTCACAGGGTCCCTCTGGCTGCTGTGTGAAGAAAAATAGAATGAAGGGAGTCAAGGGTGAAACAGAGAGACCACTAAGCCGATGACTGCGATGATTCAGGTGAGAAATGGTGGTAACGTAAACCACCAACGGAGGTTAAAATGAATTTATCTAAAGGTAAAACTGAAAGACACTTCAATGTGGGTTGTACAAGAAGGGGAGACATCAAAGATCACTAGTCAATTCCATATCTGTATATATATTTATAGCTTACTAATTAACCACCCAACTACTATATGCCCTTTGTGAATAGATGTACATACATATGTGTATATGGTGGGGCTCCATATAATTTACTCCAATTCAATTGTGTTTGGTAAAATATACTTTGACTACTAATTCCTTATATATATTATGTGGTTATGAAATACATTACACATTCACATACACATGTTACTTTGTTGAGTCAAATACATAAAACAATATATATACTGTGCTTTATAGACAATTTAAGAGAATTTTTCAAGCCTAAGTTTTGTTACATGCAATTTCATCTTGCAAGCTGATTTTAGAAACCTACTCCTGAGAGAGAAGTGGCTTGACTTGAAACCTGAACTGAGTGACCCTTCCCTGATTTTAGTGTCTACAATTCTGCTGCCCAGAACATAACCACACCACAGCAGTTCTTTGAGGACTGTCAGCATGGGGTTTGTTCAGTCTCTCTGTGTGCTGCAGAGCATTGTCTGGAAGGAGGGCCACTCCCCAGGTCAGTCTTTTCTGACCACCTTGTTTGGTGCTGCTAATATCAGAGGAACCCTTTCCATTCTAGCGACTCTTGGGGGAAAGTCGATTTTAAACTCAAGATTTCACAAAGAAAATAAAGCATCCTACTTCAAATACACTGGTTATACTGGCAATATAAAAATTTATAAATAATCATATTGACAATATGCCAATGTATGCATAAATAAATATATATTTATATGTAATCGAGCCTAAGTACCATACCCTTGTACCAGCTGTATTGTCTTGTTCCTAAAGCTGGACTCTCCTCATTCTATCTATTAGCACATCGCCAAGAAGTGTGGCCTTTGGAGTGCATTAGAGTCATCTACCAGGTAGAGACATTTCCATTGCAAGGGAGAGAACATTTAGCCTAAATGGCTTAAACAAGAAAGGGAAATTTACTGGCCCATGTAATTGGTCAGTGCAGAGGTAGGACTGAGCGCAGGCACCATTTATGGTCTTATTTTTCAGTAGTCTCTGCTTTCGGGCATGATCCTAGGCTCTGACTTCCAGCTTGTGCAACTTGTCCTCCTGTGGCCTTGTCCATAATAAAAGCAAGGGCGGCAGTGTTCCAGACTGTGCCCTACGCCACTGCAACCCTAGGCAGAGAAGTCCGTGTTCCAGTACTTCCAGAACAAACATTGGGGCATTCTAATTGAATCAGTGCAAGTCACATGGCCTGGAATGGCTCCTGGATAGCCAGAAGGATCAATGCATTGGTTAGCTTGGGTCTGAATCTTGTCCATCTATGAAAGAAAAACTGTCACCAGGGAGTTGGGATAGGTTATTAGAACCTAGCCAATTCAGGCCCAGCCTGGTGCTGTGGAGAATGGGGCCAATTCCCTGTACACCACATGGTAGGGGGAGCTGGTACCTGAATGTAAATCAAGGGGAAACTGTTCAGTAGATGTCTAGATCATGTAAACATTCAAATCATCTGCCCAGCCAGTGTTGCTCAGTGGTTGAGCATCAATTCATGAACCAAGAGATCGCTGGTTTGATTCCCAGTCAGGGCACATGCCCAGGTTGTGGGCTCAATCCCAGCAGGGGCTGTGCAGCAGACAGCTGATCGATGATGTTTCTCTCTCATCGATGTTTCTATCTCTCTATCCCTCCCCCTAACTCTCTCTCTAAAATCAATAAAACAAATTTTTAAAAATTTCAAGTTTTTTACATCTTGCTTGTCTTGGCCAAAAGAGAAGGCTGTGCAGTGAGTGCTATGAGGCTCACATTCCTAACAGCCCTTCTTTCCAATGTGCGGTTCTGTGGTTTTGTTCCTGTGTCCATGACACCGTCTACATCCTAAAACATATGTGTACAGCTCATTCTTTGTCTAATTGAGAACTGCCTGATGACAGTCATGGAGGGGAAGGGTCTGCCTTTGAGAATAGGAATTTAGCCATGCGTTGTGAGGTTTTTGCTAGGACCCTGGCACAGGGCTCTGTGTCCTTTTTATCAATTAGCCATTTGTACTAAAATGTGGGAGTTTCATTGTTTCAGCAATTAGCTGTCTTTTTAAAATTCTCTCAAGTATTGGTTTTCTATTGCTGTCATAACAATTTATCTTATACCTAGTGGCTTAAAGCGACACAAATTTACTATGTTATACGTTTGTTGGTTAGAATTTCATCACTGGTCTCATTGCACTTACAGTCAGGTGCTGGCGGGGCTGTGTTTCCTTCTGAAAGCTCTGGGGACAATCTGTTTTCTTGCTCATTCAGGTTGTGGGCAGAATTTCATTTCTAATGGTGGGGTGACTCTCAGCTGGGATCATTCCTGGCTTTTAGAGGCCACCACATTCCTTCACTTGGGCTTTCTTCCTCCATTGTCAAAGCCAACTAACTGCAGCAGATTGGGCTTTCTTCCTCCATTGTCAAAGCCAACTAACTGCAGCAGATTGAGTCCTTTTCAGTCACATTGCTCTGCCCTACCCTCCCCCCCCCCCCCCCCCCCCCCTGCCCGCCTAAAGGTTCTTCACTCTTAAGGTATTGTTGACTAGATAAGACCTATCTGAATAATCAAGGGAAATCTTGTCTTTTTAACAACCAGCTGTTTAGCAGCATTAATTCTGTCTGCAACATAATTTTGCCATGTAACATAACATATTCATATATTCATGAGTTTGGGGATTGGAATGTGGACATCTTTGGGGGGGGGTTATTCTTTCTACCACCCCCCCACACAACTGGCTCACATTTATTTATTTATATGATATATTTTTATTGATTTCAGAGAGGAAGGGAGAGAAAGAGAGAGCTAGAAATATCAGTGATGAGAAAGAATCATTCATCATCTGCCTCCTGCACAACCCTCACTGGGGATCAAGCCAGCAACCTGGGCATATGACCTTACCTGGAATGGAACCATGATCTCTTGGTTCATAGGTTGACACTCAACTGCTGAGCCACACCGGCTGGGCGACAGCATGTACTCTTGATGTAATGAAATGACAATTTACTTCTATGATGTTCATCCTTAAAACACATAACCCCAGTCTAATCATGAGGAAAACATCAGACAAATTTTAATTAAGGGACATTCTACTAAGCAGCTGATCAGTACTCCCCCAAACTGTCAAGGTTATCAAAACCAAGAGGATCCTAAGGCGAAATGACACCTAAATTTAACTGAATAGAATCCAGAAAACAAAAAAATAACATTAAGTAGAAAACTTAGAAAATCGGGGAAAAAAAAGGTATAAACTTTAGTTAGTAATAATGTATAGCATTGGTTCATTAATTGTAACAAATGTACCATAGTAATACATTAGTACAATGGGAAACCGGTTGTCGGGGTACAGGAAAACTCTTTGTTCTATCTTCAGCCCTCGTCTGTAAATGTAACTATCTAAAATACAACATTTAATAAAATATAAAGTTAGTGCTTTTCTCACCAGCATCCTGAGACCTTTGACTTGACAGCTTGTGTTCACTGAGTGTGATTCCCGATATTTTTATTCAGAAGCTGGTTTTCCAGGCCTTTCCCTTTCAGGGGACTTGTAGGAACTGATACCATTTCAGAATATCAGGGCTGTGTTCACTCTCTTGAACCTTTTGGTAGGCTGTTTTTGGAAGAAAGATGAGAATTAGGGCCTCCAGAAGGAAGTTAAAGGAAGGTAGACTTTAGTTCTTTGGAAGACAATATATACCAGTGATTGGAATGGGGCGCAGATGAAATGGCCTGCCTGAAGTGGGCTTCTCGTGTCTGGAAAAGTTTTAAACAGAGACATCTTTTCAGATTATTATGCGTGAGGAGCACAGAAAATGCTAAGAATTTGGAATAGTCCCTTTTTACTATGATATTCTGGGTCCCTACTGAGCTAACAACCTGCTTCAGCAACCCAGGCTCACTTTGATTCACTCATCGATTCATCCAGCAAATATTTGCAAATCACCTACCTAGATCTCAGCTGATGCCTCCCCAAGATCTAGGTATACGCCATGGAACAAACAGACGGATGCCCTTCCCTAGTGCACTTAGAGCAAAGTTTTCTTCTGTGGAACAGCTCAGGGATGGTTCCTAAAAGCCCTTTGTCAGTTAGTTTCAAAACCACTATTATTTCCTGCAGAATAGAATCATCTAGGACAGTGGTCGGCAAACTCATTAGTCAACAGAGCCAAATATCAACAGTTGAAATTTCTTTTGAGAGCCAAATTTTTTAAACTTAAACTTCTTCTAACGCCACTTCTTCAAAATAGACTCGTCCACGCCGTGGTATTTTGTGGAAGAGCCACACTCAAGGGGCCAAAGAGCCGCATGTGGCTCATGAGCCACAGTTTGCCGACCACAGATCTAGGAGGAAGTAAATCATAAGAGTTACTGACTATAAACTCTATGAACATACTTCAAGGACACACTTTAAAATTATTAAACTTTTTTTTCATGAGGGGCAGGATGAATATGGTTTTGTTGGGCAGTATCTTCCTTTGCCTAACCTAGGTCATCATTCTCCCCAAGATAGATATAAGAAACTGAACTACTGTGCTGAAGATGAAAATGTGTATATAATTTAAGGAGCAGTGGGTGATTTAAAATTCTCATCTTCCTTATGACTATAAAGTATCATGTAATGTAGGGAAAATAATTCCTTTTAGTTCTGCTTTGGGGCAATAATTCCCCTTTACAAATAACCACAGATGTTCTCAAAGGAAACTGTTATGTAAAGTTCAAATTAATGCAGGAATTTAGAGAGATTTGCTTAGATATTCATTAATTTAGGGGTCAGAAAGAGGTCAACCCATCTCAGGAAGGGAGGCAATATTTTATCCAATGCCTACAATGGAAACTTTTCATTTATTATTTAATTCATTACCTTCAACAACCCTTGGAATCTCAGACTTTAAATAATTTACTCAGTCTAACTCACTGAACTATTGAGTGGAAGAGGGAGGCACTATTTGGAAACCTCAGAGTTCTTGGCCTACAATGAGATTTCTTTGCCCACAATCAGACTTCTAGATATGATGAAAGACATCAGGAGCTCTATTTTACAAGTTCCCTTCACCTTCTCAGATAGATTCATTTATTTTCTCTAAAAATATTTCTTGGGCCCTGGTCAGTGTGGATTACTTGGTTGAGCATCATCCTATGCACCAAGAAGTAACCGGTTCGATTCCGGTCAGGTCACATGCCCAGGCTGTGGGCTGGATGCCCAATAGGGGGACTGTGGTAGGCCGCTAATCAATGTTTCTCTCTCATTGATGTTTCAATCTCTCTCCCTCTGCCTTCCTCTCTTTAAAATCAATAGAAACATATTAAAAATATTTCTTGGGCCCTAGCTGGTTTGGCTCAGTGGATAGAGTGTCGGTCTGTGGACTAGAGGGTCCAGGGTTCAATACTGGTCAAGGACACATGCCAGGGTTGTGGGCTCCATCCCCAGTAGGGGGTGTGCAGGAGGCAGCCGATCAATGATTCTTTCTCATCATTGATGTTTCTATCTCTCTCTCCCTCTCCCTTCCTCTCTGAAATCAATAAATATATATATTTAAAAAATTTCTTGGAATATCTGCCATGTTCCCAAAATCATGTTGGATGGTTGGGTACATTCCTGAGTGAAACAGACATGGTTCATGTGCATGTGGAACTCAGAGTCTATGGGAGAGTCAAACAGCAAACAAACAAATACATTTAATAAAACTAAGCAATAATAAATTAAGACATTAGGAATATAAGTAAAAGTCAACATTTGCATTTAAAATTATTTGATCAAGACTCAGTGACTTTTTAAAAATTTAAATTGACCTTAATCTCTTGTATGGATTATGTACAACTAGAAAATTCAAATGCTCAAGTGTTGCTCAAATCACTCAATATTCAATTTTCAGCTTTAAAAATACTTGACAATGTCAAAATGTTTAGTGTTAAATAAATTTGCCAAGTTCTTAGTATTTCAATGGCTTTGCTAACAAACTGGCTTTATTCTCACTCAGTGTGTCTGTTTTCATGTCAGAGGTATTGTCACTTTGACTAGCCATTTGCATATATAGTGTTTGTGTCATGCTTATATCTATGTGTCCGAAAAATTTCCTATCGTATCCGAAAAATTTCCCAGGTAGCTGGGGCAGGATTTCTCACTTTATACAACAACAACAAACAATAACAACAACACTGGTTGCAATGCTAATGGGGCAAATGATTTTTGGATATTAATGCTAATTGTATAGTAATATTGCCCAACTATAATTGAATCATGAATTGTATTGCCTCTTTCTAAACTACTGTATGTAATTAACAGTAATTGCTTTTCTCTTTCTAGTATTTTGATCCCCACCCTACAACCTACATTTAACTTAAGCTGGAAGATACCACAATAAAATTCTTTTTTTTCTTAAATCCTCACCCAAGGATATGTTTATTGATTTGAGAGAGAGAGAGAGAGAGAGAGAGAGAGATATCAATTGGTTGCTTCTCATACACACCCTGACTGGGGATCAAGCCTGTAATCTAAGTATGTGTCCTGACTGAGAATTTAGCCCACAATCTTATAGTATATGGGATGACATTCCAACCAACTGAGTCACCCAGCCAGGGCAGCACAGAATTCTTTTCTCTTATATCTCCATTCTGTTTGCTGAGGCCAGAAAATGACTAAGTGGACAGGGACCCAGTGAGCTCAAGGGAGTCATTTTGTAATGTCTTCTTTCTGTTCCAAATGACGAATGGAGCACCCCTTTGAGGAAAACATAGATTTAAAGTATGTCAGAGCCATAACAAAACTTCTAAATTATATTATTAATACTACAACTATTCTTTATGTTACACGTCCTATCTAATAAAGAAGGAATATGGTAATTGACCCTCATGCTGTCACAAAGATAGCGGTGCCCACAGCCAATAAGGAGGGAATATGCTAATTGACTGCCCTGCCTTCAGGATGGCTGGTGCTCACAAGCCAATAAGGAGGGAATATGCTAATTGACTGCCCCGCCCTCAAAGATGGTGGCGTCCACAGTCACAAGATGGTGGTGCCAAGTCCCCTTGGCCCCCCAGCCACCCAGGGCTGGCCCAAGGCACAGGCAAGTCTCAGATGGTGGCTGCCCAGCCGCCCAGGGCCAGCCTGAGGCTCAGGTAACCAAGGCCAGCTGAGGCTTGCACTGCCGGCAGTGGCAGCAGCAGAAGTGTGCTGGGGCGTTGCCTTCCCCTAATCGCTGAGTCACCTCCCACCCCTGAGGGCTCCCGGACTGTGAGAGGGGGCAAGCCGGGCTGAGGGACCCCCACTCCAGTGCATGAATTTTCATGCACCGGGCCTCTAGTCTATATAATAAAGAGGTAATATGCAAATTGTCTATTACGGTGTCACAGTAATGACCATTCAACAGGCTGCGTGCACAGCAGGGGGACTTGCATGAGGCTTGCTTCCCTGCCCCTGGTGCTGGGCCGGAGAAGTGAGGCTGCATCCCCCGCCTGGCGCTGGAGTCTTGTTTTTCTCCCATGTGCACGTGCCTCACAAACACCCCCACGACACTGCGCCCCATCCAAGAGCACTCTGCCCGGGGATGCCACCAATCCCGCCCCCCTGAGGTGGGGGGGCGGCTGAGAGGCAACACTGCATTGGCAGCAGGCCGGTTCTTGGGGCACAGTCAGCAGACACCAACTGGGGGTGCAAGTGTTGGCAGTGACCCCTGGGAGAGTTGTGTATGCAAATTGAGAGGGTGTGGACCCTACATGAAGGAAGGGCCTGGAGAAAACCTCGGCAGCTTCCCTGTGGTGTGAGGGTCACTTGTGGTCTCCACGGTGGCGGGGCCAGGTCCACACAGCGGGAGGAGGCTTTGAGGTTGTGATCTTGGGAGGATCAACTACTATCCCGGGCATCGCGGAGCCACCCTGTGTGTCTGTGGTGGTGGGATCCCTGCATTGCTTACCCGGTGGCCCATCCAGGTCCGGTGCCTTACCTTGATGTCCACTCTCTGTCATCACACCCAGGCCCTTCCTTCATGTAGGGTCCACACCCTCTCAGAGGAAAGGAAAGTTTATAAATGATGAGTCAGTAGGAAAAAGTGTTACATAAAGGAGAGAGAAAAATTGTGTGAGAGGGAGAAGCCAATAACGAAGTCAAATACAATTGTGTGTAAAGGGGATAAGATTTAAAAAAAAAAGTTAATAGGGGCGACCAGGCAGGCAGGGGAGGGCAGTTAGGGGGATCAGGCCAGCAGGGGAGGGCAGTTAGGGGGATCAGGCAGGCAGGCAGAGTGGTTAGGAAGGCAGACAGGTGAGCGGTTAGGAGCCAGAGGTCCCGGATTGCGAGAGGGATGTCCATCAAGCCTAAACTGGCAGTTGGAAATCCCCCGAGGGCTCCCACATAAGAGAGGGTGCAGGTCAGGCTGAGGAACCCCCCCCCCCATGCATGAATTTCATGAACCAGGCCTCTAGTTCTATATATATTATTGCACGTAATGCAACCATTTGCACAATTATTATCATCCTCACTCTATAGAAGAGAATATTGAAGCTCAGATGGGTTAAATGATTTTCTAAGCTTATGCTATGGATGTACATTTGAACCCTATCTCCCTGGTCCCAGATTCCACACTCTTGCCCATTATAGTATACCACATCTCCAAACCTTATACCTTTATTTTAATAAGTGAGGAAAGTGAGACATGGAGGTAGAGGCTGAGTTATCTAGGGTCTCAATATTTCATTCATTTATTACTTAGTAAATGTTTAATACATACTATTTGCATGGGGTGGTGCTAATTACTGAAATGTACATAGGCAAAGATGAATAATATGTGATCTGTTCTCACTGTCTAAACACTAATTTGTCATTTTATTAAGGAATGTAAATGAACATGAACTAGGGAGAGGATATGAATGAAGTAGGAGGAGTGGAGAAATTCCTGGTGTGGGTTGAATACAGCAAAAATCCAACTCTCCAAATAAGAAAAGCAGGCCATTGTGTGTTCTATGATTTAATCCCTATCACAATGGTGGCACTGTGGCAACCTTAAAGGTCACCCCAGGTTGGGGTAGCTAAGCCTACAGACAAAGGGGTTTCTCTTACATCTATTCTTCATAGCCAGATTAAAAATAAAACAGGTCAGGGGCAGTGAATTCAAACTAGCTCTCAAACTCATGCTCCTGACCATCAAACTTGCACTTTTACAAATATGCTTCCTTATTGTAATAAATAGGACCAAAGACCTTAGTTAGCGGGCAACTCTAACCTCAATATGAGCTTGAGAAAACTAGAAATATCCTCCAAATCATGCCAAAGAAAATCTCTAAATTGGTTGATAATTTAAAGGTATGGGAAAATATCTTCATGGGTAGCAAAATAATACAAAGACATTTTTTTTTTCTGGAGGGGTACATATTGGTAACCAAATTAATCTCTATTAACAATTGCCGAGTGGAACTGTGATATTTCTCTGATTACAAACTACTTTATCTTAGTTGGAACAATAAAAAAAATGTAGTCACTATAGCAACAAAGAATTAAGATATACAGTAGTTTTGGAGGGTTTTTTTTCATTAGTAGTTTAACTCATTAATAGTTTAATTCCACCCATTAAATCTATTTCCAACCTTCAAATGCTTTGCTGTGTGCATGTTCTTTGGTTTAGCTATACTTGATTCTGTGCAAATATGAAAAGAGCTCAGTTTTTTATTGTAAAAGCTAATTCTTCTGACAGCAGAGTTCATGCTCTGCCTCCTTTGCTCCATTGTCTCATTTCATAACTGAGGAGGAGTTGTGCCCACTTTGCGCATTCCATCTCTGTGGGTCTCCTGAAGGCAGAGCGAGTTTTCTCGAAGCACAGCTCGCTCCGGGCCAGCTTATTTGTGGTTCTATTTGCTGTGGCCAAAAGGCTGTTTTCCAACAAAAATCGATAAGAAGGTGTTTGAAAAGTCAACCTTATGAATAATTCCATTTTTTTTTCTTGTGCTGATGGGGCTCTTGGCATTTCTGTGCAAAGTATCAGCTGGTGACCTTACTTCCATTTCCTGTACATTTATCTTGTCTACAGTATTTTGATCTTTTTAGCCTGAATGTGAAAAAAAAAAGTCTTCCTAGCAAAACACTCTCTCACACTAGAGGCTGATTTGATTTCAAGTTCCTGGGAAGGATTTTTTCTCTCAGCATTGATGGAGGGCTCTGTGAACTTCCTATTCCTAGTTGGTACTCATAGGCTATTTTACAATCCATGGTTAGCATGGAAAGTAGATGATCTAGAAAAAAAATATTTTTTAATCTTTTTGAAGTTAATGTTCTGTAACTTTAGAAGATTTATACCAGAAAAATTATTTACAGAGATTTAATCAAAAGGTAATGTTGAAAGGTTTAAGGCAACTGGTGGGCAAACAACATGAGTACTGGTTTCCAGACAAAGTCACTTGAAAGTTGTCTTGGAGAACATCAGTGGGATTTGTGTCCTAGCTCTGCTGCATACCAGCTGTGTGACCTTGGGCAAAACACTTCACCTCTCTGAGCCTAGGGGACATTTTGAGAAAGAAGTGCTTGCCTGACCAACCTCAGGAGGTAGCTGAGAAATTCGGGTGAGATAACCAATGTGAAATGCCAAGTTGATTATAAATTGCTTTGAAAATCAAAAGGTAAGATTAACATGAAATTTAATATAAATATATCAGATGTATCAATATGGGACCCAAATAGAATAGGTTTGGCAAACTACTAATTATTTATAACTCCATCAGAATAATATTGGGGTTGGATATTATTGAGATAATAATAAAACTTCTCCCCTTTTCTTTCACTATTGTTCTTGTCAAACAAATTCTTTAAAAGTGACATTTTATTTTATATGTGGATGCCTTTGTTCATCTCCTGACTCAAACCTTGATTTTTTCTAAAGATATGGCAGGGTGAAGACAAGCATACTTTCGAGACCGAAGCAAAAATAGGAAGAGTGGTAGAGTCAGAAGCAGGTGATGGGGGAAGGAGATCAGGGCCCCAGACCCAAGTATTTTCATTGTAACCAAACAAACATAAATGACATCTCTCAAATGAATTTAAACATTAACAGAAAAGACAGGTGTTTCAGTTTGATAAGCAACAGACCAGGTAAGTTAATTATTAGCCTGGGAAAGGCTTTTAATATTTTTAGTCATACCAAACTTTAATAGTTGATTTATAGACAAATTAACTGCCCACCCCCAAATTATAATAATGATTTAAAAATATATATGACCTTTATGATCACATATTTATCTTGTTTTTCACAACAAGCCTGTAAGGTGGGCAAGGGGAGCAGAAGGTGGTCAGAGACTGGCCTGGAGACACATAGAAGACAGGAGTCCTGTGTCTTTCTGTAGAAAGAATATGTATTGGATTCAAGAAAGTATAAAGATTGGATGTAGCTAAACATCTTCATTACTCTGGCTTTGTTTTAAAAGAAATGGAAATTCTAAATTATAAAAACCATAATAGGAAGAACAATGAATTTTTAGAAAAATCATAAGTTGAGAACTCAGAAAGTTTTATTACCAAATCTATTGTCATGGAATCTTGATTATAAATAAATTTGCTAAAATTGCAGTAGCAGATTTCTCCCTACAAATACCCCCCCCACCTTTCCTAGTTATTCTGAATCCAGCATAATTCAACAGTTCAAAAATATTAACTGAGCATCTGTTGTATGCTCTGTTTGATGATGTGATTTGGCACTGAAATTTGAGTTGTCTGTTCTGCTCTGGCCTCATTAATGACCTGGGTTCACAGCTTCTCGTGAGCGGATTCTTTTCACTCTTTGGGACCTCAGTGAAGAAAGAGTTTATGTAAGAATCAAGTGAAATCTATTTTTTAACCAGAATTTTATTCTTTATTGGATATTTCCTCTTCTTTTGGACAAGTATACATGCCTATAATAAAGTTTAATTTATAAATTAGGCACAGTAAGAGACTAACAACTAATAATAAAATAGATTATAACAATATACTGTAATTAAAGTTGAGTGACTGAAGTCTCTCTCTCTCTCTCAAAATATCTTATTGTACTGGACTCACCTTCTTCTTGTGATGATGTGAGGTGATAAAGTGAGGTGAATGAGAGAGATATCATTAGTGAAATAAGGGTCACTTGAATATAAGCACCACAATACCACTACAGTCAATCCGATAACTAAGACAGCTACTAAGTGACTAATTGTCAGAGAGTGTATGCAGTGTGGAGGTGCCGGACAAAGGGATGATTCATGTTCAGGTGGGAAGGATCAGAAGACACGAGATTTCATCTGCTACTCAGAATGGTGTGCAATTTAAAACTTACTATTGTTTATTTCTGGAATTTTTCTTTCTTTTTCTTTTTTTGTTGTTAATCCTCACCAGAGGATATTTTTCCATTGATTTTTAGGGATAATGGAAGAGAAAGGGAAAGACAGAGAGAAACATCCATGTGAGATAAATACATAGATTTGTTACCTGCTGCATGAGCCCTGACCAGGGCCCAGGCTGGGGAGGAACCTGAAACCAAGTTACATGCCCTTGACTGGCATCAAACCCAGGACCCTTTGGTCCACAGGCCAACACTCTATCTATTAAGCCAAACTGGCTAGAGTTGGAATTTTTCACTTAACATTTTCAGACCACATTTGACTCTGGTAACGGAAACTACAAAAAGGGAAACCATGAATAAGGGGGGCTGTTATAGTTATTCTGAAGGGAAATAGAGTTTCCCAGAGTTTAGGGGTGCTTTAATCTCAGGAGATGTCAATGATCAGTGAAGTCAAAGCACCAAGAGGTGGATAACTCTGTCTTCTCTCTTAGCTTCCAGGAAATTGAACTAAACACTGAAGCTGCCTTTCAATTTTTCAGACAGATGTTTCATGCCAAAACAAGATGTCATTTATTTGAATACACTCTTTTCCCACCTTAGAAATGTGGGCTTATGATGCCTAAATCCCCATCAAAGAGGGAGAATGAGTTTTACACAATAAATGTAGAGAGCACGCAATAGTTAAGTTTTTGGGAAAAGAGCTTTATCCGAAGTCAGGAGTCATGTAAGCGAGGGATTCTGCCATGAAAATAGTCTGAAGCTTGGGGTATTGAATCGCCTGGGCTTCAGATTTATGCCCTGACTGACATATTTAGGTTGAAATGATATTTCAGGTGTTAAATTTCCATTTTTATGTGTATAGCACTTTTTAATTTTAGAGCTTCCCCATGTAATTTTCTTCTGCCTGGGATGCTCTTCCCCAGATATCCACAATGGTAACCTCTCCACCCCCTTTAAGACTTGGTTAATGTCACCTTAATAAGTCGTCTCTTGGACCCTCTGAAAATTGCACCTTCACCTCTTCTTCACTCACCACTTCCTTTCCCTTTCTTTATTTCGCCATAACACTTACCACCTTATAATGTACTTTACATGTCCTTATTTACTATGTTTGTGGTCTCTCTCCCCAGCCTGGAATGTTAGTGTCCAGATGGCAGTCATTTTGACACTTTGGTTTACACCTACAATAAACTGGATACATAGCAGAGTCTTAATATTTGTTGAATATATATATATAAAAGCTTAAGCGATGGCACAGCCGAACAACCAGTCACTATTCACTATGACATGCACTGACCATCAGCGGGCAGGCACTGAACACAGGAGCTGTCAGTGTGCTCCCACAACAGGAGCACCGCTCAGCTGACCAACCTGTCCAGGGGCCCACCAGCCAGGTGGCAGCCACTCCCTCCCTCAGTAGTCCTGCAGGTCCAATTACCAGAGAACGGGCCAGGCACTGACGGACTGGTGCTGCTGGCACAAACCCAACAGCGCTGCCGGCCTCCTGGAAGTCGGCCTCGGGCACCACAGTCGCTTCCCCTCCCTAGATGCTCCACAAGGAAGAAATGATATAAAAGTGGCCACCAGTTGGCTTCCGACAACCAGTGCGAAAGTCAGCTGGAGGTATCTGAATTCCTGGGCCACCAAGGCTACCTGAGCTGGGCTCCCTTCTGAGGTCAGGCTTATTTTTTAGGCTTGGTTAGCCTCAGCAAAGATAGGGATGTAGCCCTAGCCAGTTTGGCTCAGTGGATAGAGCGTCAGCCTGTGGACTGTAAGGTCCCAGGTTTGATTTCCATCAAGGGCACATGCCCTGGTTGCAGGAGGCAGCCGATCAAAGATTCTCTCTCATCATTGATGTTTCTATTTCTCTTTCCCTCTCCCTTCCTCTCTGAAATCAATAAAAATACATTAAAAAAAAGGATGGGGATGTAAAACTGTGCTGGGTCCAGGGAATAGTGAGCTACTCATTGTGTAAGGGGTACAGCAAGAGAGCAATGGGAGTGCAACCTGGAGCAGTTGTAGTGCACATGAAGAACTCTGAAAGATCATGCTTATGCTGTTTGTAAGTTGACCTTCTGGATGAGGGGCATGCATGGTCCATTAATTTACATGTAGAGTTTTAATGGGGAATCCAATTAGGCTGGGTGCCTAATTGCTGTGCTTTGAGATACTCAAATCACTGGAGTATTGAAAAGTGTCATTTCGCTCTCACACGCGTACACAAACTCTGAGGCCTTGGAAGCGAATGCCTTTGTACTGATTAAATAAATAGCCCTCTTTGTATTTCAAGGTCACTGTTTCTACATGTTGACTTTGACTGTCTTTTAATTAACTTTTATTTTACTGATGAATTTTAAAAAATAACTTATTATACGTGGTGTCTTAATGGAAGACTCAACTTTTTAGTCAAGTAGACCTGGTCAAGCTACTTAGTATATATGAGCCCCTGCGGAAAATGGAGCTAATATACCTAATATTGTTGCATTTAGTAAATGAGAAAATGAATGCATATAAATGCCCAATTAAAAAAGGCATTCAATAGATAGTGTCATTATTGGTTTAATTTCTGTAAAACCTCTCTTATGCTATGCTATTAAGACTAGAAGGATATGTCTTTGATTTATTGGCATATTCATTCATTATTCATCCATTGAACATATATTTACTGAATATTTTCTATGTGCCAAACACTGTTCTAAGTTTCAGTGGTAAAGCAGAAAATATAACAATGTTTTTGTCTTCACTGAACTCCTGCTCTGTCAAGGGACATGTACTGGTTTACAATGGTTACAAACTCCCACAGTGTTAGTGGCTTAAAGCAACACCAACTCTTTTAGCTTATGGTCTCTAAGTCAGAAGTCTGACATGGATCTTATTGGACTTAAATCAAGGAGTCAGCAAGGCTGCCTTCCTTTCTAGTAGCTCTAGGGAAGAGTTGACTTTCATGCCTTTTCCATCTTCTACATGCTGTTCCCATTTCTTGGCTCATGACCCACTTCCATTTTCAAAGCCAGCCATGTGACATCTTTCTGACTTCTTCTGTTGCCACATTTTCTTTTCTTACCCTGACCTCAAATAAGAAAAGGTTCTTGTAAGAACTCATGTAATTCAGACCCATCTGGCTACTCTAGATACTCTCCCCATTTCAAGGTCTTTAATCTTCATCACATCTCTAAAGTCCCCTTTGCCATGTAAGGCAACATAGTCCCAGGATCCAGGGATTAGGATGAGACCTCATTAGGGGAGCATTATTCTGACTACTACAGACAGAATACACATCGTAAATAAAACAACATAAGCAAATACATGTGAATATGTAGTGGGATTTATTGTTAAGGGTGAGGTACTAAAATAAAACAGGAGTAAGGGATTAGGGAATGCCGGGGAAGGGAACGGGCAGGAAAAATTCTTGCTGATAAGGTGATATTTGGATTTATTAAAAGCAGAAATTCTTTAACAAATAAGCATCCATTTTAAGCATTTTTCTTAATATAAAATTCATAAAGTGTATCTGTTCATTAAACATTCGATAAGGAGCCAAGGATTTTCAAAGCACATATGCCTTCAGAAGAGACACTGATCAGATATTGTCTAAGATTTCCCATTTCATTGTCTTTCAAGTGGCACAAGAACGCACAGACACCTACCAAAGTAATTTAAATTCATCAATCTTCTGGTTTTGACAATTTCCTCCCAATGTTTTATTGTTTCAATGGCAATGTTTTATTAACTTGCCACTTTTCTCACTTATTTTATAGACTTATATAAATATTTAAGTGAATTATATCATGATAAATGACAGGTATGCCTGTAAATTGGAGAATAGGGTCATTGACTTCTGATGGAAGAAGTGTGAGTGTACTAGAGAGTGAGGCACCACAGGCTCATACAGTTTAAGTAGGAAATGGAGAGTGTCACTGTTTCATCTAATATGTCAATTAAATGCTGCTTTTTTTAAGAAAGCGTCTCTGGTATGACCAACTAACCTGAATTTAGTCAGGGATCATATCCAATAATGTCATGATTTTGAAATTATGGTGAGACTATTTAGAAAACATTAGAGCTAGAGATCAGAGTTTGTGTAGTGCAAAGCTAGACCAAGCCATAGGATCAGATTCATTCACTTTTTATTCCAAGAAACATTCGATTGAAGTGGTTCGGATGATGTCCAATATGACTAGATTGCCCAGGTTCATTGTCTGCTCTCCCACTGAATCACTGAGCTTGGTGAAAGTTCCTTACTCTCTCTGTTCCTCAGTTTTCTTATCTGGAAATTGGGAATAATAGTTGAACCTATTTCATAGCGTTGTAATGAATTTCTCAAGTAGGTTAATTTCTGTGAAGAGTTTAGAAAAGTACCTGGCACATAGTAACCCAGCAGTGTAGCTATTATTAATAATTAAACTGACATTTAAAAAATTATTGGGTTTTCAGACTATGAAAAATATTGTGAACATAGAGATCAAACAAAAGGTCTATCTCCCTAGTTCAGTCAAAGTTGAGTGCTGTGTTTGTAAGTGAGATCTTGTGGGTATCATAGAGGATGAGAGCTATCTGAGAAGTTCCAGAAAAATATAGACATCATCCAATTGAAAATACTGATTTAATAGCAGGGTGCTAAAGGAAACATCATTTTTAATAAGCACCCTGGTGGTCAGAGGGCTACTCTTGAGAGACAATCTAAGCATCCATAGATTATAGTTGAACAGCATGCTCATTTTGCATGTATGAATGTATATTTCCATTTCTTTGTAGGGTGTGGTTATTAGTGGCAGCCTAAAGTTTCCAGTACAACTGGCAAAAGCCAAAAATGGTTTTAATAGAAAGAAAAACTTTGAAGACATCAGCCATTAGAGGAAGAACTGAGAAATAAATGAACCAAAATTCCAGAGGGGGTTAATTATTCCAAGGTGAGATGCCCTCTTTTTCCCTTAGAGCATTTGCCAATTCTAGGTGTGTGAGCACTAGGCTGGCCAGTCAGAGACACTTTGTGGGGAAGAGAAGCTAATCAAGTTTTTAGGGTCTTGCAGGGCAGGAGTGATGAACTGGGACCTGGGACATCTACTGAGGAGGAGGGCCATGCGGATGACTGGGGGAATGGGACATGAAGGCAAAACCAAAAGCTCGTCAAGGCAGAATGAAAGTTCCCACAATGTTGCAGTACTTAGGAGAGATCCTAATGCCAGACACAACTGGTCACCTCTTAGGAGCTGCTTTGGTGAGGGCTGTTAAGATCATTGGAGAGTGGAATTATTTTCTCTACAGTTTTTCGGCCATAGAAAGGGTGGGAGGCAGGGAGGGAGATAGAGATAGAGAGAGAGAATAATGATAAAAAAACAAAACAAAAACCGAATATGCAAAAACTAACCAAGGAAAAGCTGATACAGTTATAAAATAGTAAAATAAACTATAGGTAAGGAGCACCATTAGAGAATATTTAGAATGTGAGAAATACAAAAGAATATTTTAAAATAAAAAGGGATTCAATCCAACAGTATGATATCCATGTCATAAATCTGTATACACTAATAATATAACTTTAAAATAAATGAAGCAAAAATTAACAGCACTGAAAGAGCAGAGAAATCCACAGTTATAATTGAAATTTTTAATTTTTTAAATTGATTTCAGAGAGGAAGGGATAGGGAGAGAGAAATAGAAACATCAATGATGAGAGAGAATCATTGATTGGCTGCCTCCTGCACGCCCCCTACTGGAGGATCAAGCCTGCAACCCTGGCATGTGCCCTTGACCATAATTGAACCAGGGATTCTTCAGTCCATAGGCTAACGCTCTATCCACTGAGGCAAACCAGCTTGGACCAGCTTCTTGTTAAATGCTTTTTTATGACAGGACACTCACTATTTTTTGAATTAGCCCAATCCATTTCCAGAGAGCACTGGTCTAACTAGTGATTTAGATTTTACTAGACAGTAGTTTCTGGAAACCAAGGCACAACAATAAATAGTATATGTTTTTCCTAAGAAAATCTAATCAGTTAGTGTCAGATCTGGGTTATGAATCCTGGTCTCAAGACTCATAAGTCAATTACATTTCTTCTAAATGAATGATAAATCTTATCTGACTGGATTAACCACCGCTTGAGGGTAGGGGCTTTCTCTTGCCCTTTTTACAACGTATATCTTTAGATAACTCACAGGTCACTGAGCACCTGGTGTGGAGGGGAAGAGGACTGGTATTGTGGAGAAGGGATAACAGGTCAAAAACCACTGTCTTTGTACCCAGATGGCAGTCAAAGCACTACTGACAGACTTTGCGGCTCTAGGACACCCACCCAAATTCCCTGAGCCTCACTTTTTTTCAATTTAAATATAGAAAATCCATGTGGGATTTTGTTCTGAGGCCAAAAAGCTACATTCTGTTTCAGAGCCAGTATAGTTCAGGGATATAATAATTGGTAAATATATAATGCTTGATGAATTCTTATTGTTTAATTAAGATGCATATGAAGGGTTACTGATTTAATTATCTAATGAAAAAGGCTTTGAAACCTTTCAATGAGGATGACCAGACAAGCCTATATTTCAAGCTAAAGTTAGATTAATGATAAATTTGACTCCTTATTTGTTAGACAACAGCACCCAGCTTCGTAGCAGTAGCCCGTTACAAACATAATACACTTTGAATCTAAATGGTTTTTAAGATGACCTTTATATGTTGTGTGTGTGTATATGTGTGTGTGTGTGTGTGTGGGTGGGTGTGTTTTAATGCAATAAAATTCTCCTCTTACTTATTCAAAGTTAGAATGGCTCATGACAAGCCCATTAATAAATATTTCCCTCTGCGAGAGTGATTTTTTCACTCTTCCTGACCAGAAAGCGGAGACCGATATATGATAATAAGTAGCAACACAAACATATTCTCTTTATGGTATCTCTGGTCAAAGGACAGGCTCATTAATGTTGTCATGGCAACCATCCCCTCACAGGTTACATACTTGTAAGCCTCTACTAAGATGCAAATGTAGCTTAAACAAAGCAAACATTCTCAAATGGCATGTCAACTTCCATGGGGGCTGGTGGCATTCCCAAGGATTTTATTTTTCCATATTCAATGTACTATTTAAAGAGCTCATGTCCTTGCTTTGTCTTAGACATTAATTTTATTTTGTCCAAAAGAGAAAAGATAAGTTAAAATGGAATATAAATAGAAGCTCTCCTTTCACATTTATTTGCTTCCTGATAGCACCTTTCCTATCATCCCTTGACGAGTCAATGCAGATGACAATGTTCAGATGTGAATCTAAAAAAAAAAAAAAAAATCAACACAAACTCACTCTGGAAGCTTTTTTTCCCATCTTGGTTCCACCCATTTTTCCTCTTGTCTATGCTTTGCCAAGTCGAGTACATTGCTATAAGATCCTAGAAAAAGCCAGGCTCAGATTCTGAAGCATGGTGACAGCTCCAGTATAACCCTACCTTGTAGGACTCTACCTGAGTTCTCTTTCACGACTTTCCAGCCAGCATAGCATTTCGTATTGGTGTGCTATGAATGGATAACAAACGTCTTGTGTTATCAATTCTCTGACCTCCATCCAGGCAGCTGAACAGGTCCCCGGGGGGTAGCTAACGTTCCTGAAATAGTTGTCATCATTCAAAAACAGCCTGATCCATTTACGTTATTGTGCCATACAAATATTTTTAGTTATTATATGTGTCACGGTGTAAAATAGTTTGGGAAGAAACACTCTATTTCTCTTTAGATGTAACAATCCTATATGTGAAGTGAATGACACATATAGTAAATCCCATTAGAAAATTAATGCTTAAGTCCAGGCTTAATAAATTGTTGAAGAATGAGCTAATTCTTGGCAAACAAGGAAGATTTAGTATATTAGGAAGCAGAAGAAAAAAACAGAAAAAAAGTGAGGTTGTGGAACACCTACATTTACTGGCTGTGATAGTCAGGGTACTTCACCCTACCTGATGTGGTGGCTTGACTGTGTTTGTTTCTGACTCATACTAAATCTGGTGTAAATTAGGTAGCCCTCCTCCACCTCATAGCCATGCCACCTGGGACATGTGGCCTCCAAAGTTGCATTAAAGAGAGGGTTGGAGGATACCAGGGAATATGTAAATGGCTAGGCCTACTTAGGTCTTTTCTGCCACACCCCATTGGCCACAGCTCATTCATATAGCATCAATCTAACTCCATGGGAGGTTGGAAAATATAGACTTCTATGTGATCAGTAAGAAAAAGTAGTGCTTGAACACATAACATTGTCTCTGACATAATAATTTTTAGGGACGACTGCTTAGGAATCTTATTTATGAGCAAGTATTGATTGAGGAGCAAGTTATGAGAAATAGAATGATCTGGGGAGTCTCAATGCTAAATCTATAAGCTAATGCAGCCTAATGTAGACTTTGCCCTTAAAGGGCATAAAAGATGAGAACCTATATATCAGCTGGGCAAGGCCATGATGGAAGAACTTGACAGTTTTGATTGGTTCCCACTACTGGTTCTTGACTCTGCTGATCATCTATAGTCTCTATCTAAGCCCCATCATATTTATGCCCTTAATTAAGGTGGGGATTGGTGTCTTAGAAATTCTGGATACTAGGAGCCTCCTCAAGAGAATATCAGGTATTTTTGGAGAACCTTTCTGAAGCATTCCTTTATAAGAGTCAAGGCAGATGGTTGAAAGTGTAGTTGATACCTTGATTGTGAAGGGACAAAACTACATGTCCAGCTAAAGTGTATAATTTTCATTGTTAGACTGTGGGAGTCACTAAAAAATTGGAAGCAGGGTTTTCACCTTGTTTATCAAACTATGCCCTACATAGATTAATCTGGCTTTTCCTGATGCCCACTGCAAGGTAGATTAAGACATCCTTTTTCTGTTATTCCATTTCTCTCTGTATTTCTGTCTACAATTTCACATAATACTTTCTTGTGCTAAGGTCTGTTTTGTGTTTCCCTCATCCAGTCTAATGAGCTCGTCCTGGACTCAGACTAGCCTGATTTGTTTTCCTATCTCAGTGTTTCACATGTTGCCTGATAGAGTAGATGGCAACCCATTTATGGAGCACAAATTCTCAAAAGCTACTTATAAGGTCACGTCCCCCACCCTCCTCATAAAACCACGCTGGTTAATTGGCATCAACTTTTCTGTGAAACGGATATTCCCAAACCAAAACCCCCAAAGAAGCTAAGTAACCTCTGAATAACCAGAAATTCAATTATATACTCAACCTGCATTTTAGTGATTGAAATGTTGGTTGCATAAACTTATTTGGAAAGTTATTTCTCTGTGTAAAGGATATTTTATTATTAAGTAGGACATCTATTGCTGAGCTATCACTATCTTTTTATGTTGATTTAAATCATGTGTTTGAGCAGGTGAGCAGGCAACAGAGAAACCAAATAAGTTTCAGTAGTCTTATGAATGTTTAGTACATATTTACAAATAAATATGGATTATGAAGACTGAACATATATCCTTTCTCTAGGAGTAAAATAAAACTTACTGGATTCCAGTGAGATATGGAAAGGAACAAAAATCTTTTGAGCAGCTGAAATAGTCTAAGAAGTATGATGGGCATTTTAGATATATTTTCCCTTTTAAATATCCTAACAACCTGCAGAGTTGGCACTGATATCACCATTTTACAGGTGAGGAAATGAAAGCTCATATGGATAGATCTGTTTCCCAAAGCAGCATCCAGTCAATGATTTGGCCGTGAAAACAGATCTGAGTCTTTAGTATGGTTAAGACATCTTTTGAAAATATCTGAAACTAACTTAGTCAATTTTCTGCTCTCCCTTCCTTCTCAGTCTGATTCCTCCACACTGTTCTAATTAATTGGAATTGCTCAGAATACATCCCTTGGGGATTTGTCTCACCTTAGGTGACCTGTATGCAAAGCACCTCTCAGCAGAGAAAAATCAACTTACAAACATTTCTATGGCAACCACTGAATCCCAGAGACTACTTAGCACCTCCTTTGACCATGCATCTGAAAGCCAGCAAAATAGATGCTTTTTAAAGTTTTATTTTAAAGCAGAGTCCACTTAACCAATGATCAGCTCCTATTTTTCTAAAAGTATAATCAATTATGCAATCCCTGTGGATTGTGGCCAATGTAAATCAAGCAGCTTTGAGCTGTTCTTTTCTTCCCTCAACACCTAGCTCCCTGGCCAACAGATATTTTTTTCACTTTATTTTCTCATAGAGGGCTCTACTGGCATGGTTTTTGTATGCAATTGAAAAAATAAAATAAAATGATGTATGTTAAATAAATTCATATTATCACTAAGACTTGCCATATATTTGTCCCAATAATCAGAATATTTTGTGTAGTAACCAATGCTGCGTGACATAATAAGCCATATTTTTGCTTTCAAAATTTTTTTTGGAAAAGAAAATTGGAAAACATTTTAAAACCACTGTTTCTCTCCTTTCACTTGACAAATAATATAATGCTTATCTAATGGGAGATTCATGAAGCATTTGCATTCAAAATATCCAATAACTTGAAACTTTCTTGTTCTCATAATGATATTAAAAGACAATGATCATATTTTTCTGTACAAAATATTGTCAATGCTCAACGAATTGACACATGGCATGACATTGAAAGAAAATGTTGGCAATGAGGGTTGTATAGGAAAATCTCATGAGTAGGGTTGTTATTCTCTAATTGGAGAAGATAGAAGAGATGATCATAAGCTCTGAAGCAACTTTGTGGAATAATCGTAAAGAGACACAGGCAGGTGATAAGCCTTCATGAACTCATTAAACATCCCCTTCTATGGTCTCAGCCTTACGCTACCTGCTGTGGATATTAAAAAGTGAATCTGAAAAACAGTATTGTCTTTGAGAAATTTACAGTCCACTTGAGGACTCAAGGTGGGCACACCTAAAGCAATCAGTGAACTGTGAACAACAGAGGAGAGTGAGTAATTGGGACCAATACTGCAATGTCCTCCAAATGAATCTACTGTAGGGGGAACAACTGAACCTAATTTACTTTATCTAGTGGCAGAGACTTTGATATTTTCTATCAATCCTACATTTTCTCAGTCATTTCAGGCCTTTCTCTGTCATTTCAGTTTTTTTTTTTCTTTTCCCCCTTCTCATCTTCTCCTTAATTGCATTAAGAGGGGCCTTTTGTAACATCATGACACGGAAGGAATGTAGGAGAAGACTGATGCTTGGCTGCAGGGCAGAGTGGGCATCTATCAGGTTATGCTACCTTGTCTGTTCTTGGCTGTCATACCCCTCCCTCCCCAATGCTTGCATTTGCCAGGGTGGCCAAAGTATGTTTGGCTTCTGGTCAAGTTATTTATGCAGCTTTTATGTATATTTCCACTGACAAACAGTTTTCAGAGTGTATCTCTCTCTCCCTCTCTCTCTCCAACCATGTGAGAGTAAAAGACTCCAAACTTGCACTAGGAAAATAGGACGAATGACATAAAATAACTGTCTTCAGACATTTGGCAACAGGCAGCAAAGGACTAGGATCCCTGACAGAAGGAAAACATATAAAATGAACTCTGCCATTCCCTAGCTTTCTGCCTAGAGGGAATTTTCAGAATGCAGTGCAGGCAGGGTAACCCAAGTGGTACACAGTGATCTTGTTGAGTTGAGGAGACAGATGTTTGAGAAGGCCTAGGTGAATATAATTTCAGGGCAGAAAGACTTAACAAAGAAAGACTTCCAAAAAATATGCATAGGAATCTTCTTGAGTCTTTAATTCAATACTAGTCTATGCAGATATTGGATGAAATTCCACAAGTATGGCCATAAAACAACATCTGGGGAAGGAAACATTTTCTGAGGGCTGTAAGCTGAATAATTCTCAGATTCACTCAGGGCTGGGACACATTTGACTGTCACACCCACAATGGAGAGAACTTATTAAATGAAATGGACAATTATTAGCAATCCTAGAAGAGTCATGTCTTAGTAGTGATACTAAATTCTACATAGGTTTGTCACTGATAGGTTATCATTAAAATAGCTTGCAAACAATGCTTAAAAAGAACAAATTTAAAGCAAATAAAGTGCTTGCTATAACAAAGTCTAAAACTCTTTCAAAAACTATATCAAAATTTAGCGCTCAACCATGTAGAATTCACAATGTCTGCATCCTATCAAAAAGTGCCAGACATGTGAAGAAGCAAGAAATTGTGATCCATAACCAGGAGAAAAGTAAGACAATAGAAATAGGTCCATAAATAACAGAGATGAAATAATTAGTAGACAAGGATCTTAAAGAGCTTTTATGAATATGCTCAAGCTTTTAAAGAAACATGAACCTAAAGAGGAAAGACATGGGAGAAATGTTTCATATATGAGTGAAGGCTCTAGAGATATAAAATAAAATATCTGAAATAAAATTTTCACCAAATGTCTTTAAAACAGATTGGACCTTCAGAAGAAAAGATCAGTGAACTTGAAACATAGCAACAAAAATTACCTAAAATGAAGAAGAGAGGGAAATATAAACAAAACAAAAGCAAAAATAAAGCCTAAGTAACCTGTGGTGTAGGGGGGGGGGGGCGGAGGGAGTAACACAGCCTTCTAACACACATACCCTGTAACTGCCCTCTCAGAATATAAATTTTTCTGTAAATCTAAAACTGTTCCAAAAAATAACGTAATTAAAGGATGGAATGAGATATTTCATGATAACACTAGCAAGTTGGGATGGGCTACATTAATATCAGACACGGTATCTGCACACTGACTCTTGCTAGAGATAGTGACATTTTATAATGATAAAAATATGGGTTCATTATGAAAACATAGCCAACCTAAATTTGTATGAACCTCATAGTAGATATTAAAAACACATGAAGCAAAAATTGACAAACCTTTAAGGAGAAATAGAGAAATTCACAGATGTAGTTAAAAATTCCATTACTTCTCTTGCACGAATATATTAGTAGTCAGAAAATCCGCAGAGATATAGAAAAAAAACTGTCACCAACTTGACCAAATTGAAATTTATAGGACTCTCTGCCAACCAGCTGAAGAATTCACATTCTCTTATTTACCAGTGTAGACCATATCTTATGCTGTAAAACAAGTCTCAGTTCTCCAACACACAGTAGGATTAACTAGAAATCAACAACAGAAAAATATCTGACTAATTCCCATGGATCTGGAATTTAAACAAAATGTTTCTAAATAACCCATGGGTCAAAAGTTTTGGCTCTTAGACACCATATTACAGTGCCCTATGTAATATGAACTTGATTACCTATTGTCCAAAATCGAGAAGAAGGACCATGTTTCTTTCAGCTTGGTATCTCCAGTATCTGACATAATATCTTATTAATAATATTTGTTCAAAAACTATTGACTAATTAATTCATAATTTCCCCTTTCCAATTCAAAATGATAAGGTAGTGAGAAGATAAACCTAAGTCAACAACATAGAACAACACGGGGAAGGCCAATAGAAAGGGTACAACATTCAGAATCAGGAAATTCATCTCTTAATTATGTTACTCTACACAAATTTGTGTGCTTCATTTGTGGAATGGATGCAACACAAATAATGAATATTAACCTTTTGCACTCGGATGTCGAGATTAAAATTACTCTTTGAATGTATCAATAATTTGAAATATAAAAAAATCCAAATAAATAAGTTTGTATGAAAAGAAACTCCAGTTTTTTATTCTACTGCCGCGCTTTGTAAAATCTGGGGTATTTAAAAAATTAAATCCCGAGTAGAATAAAGGAATCGAGAAAAAAAGCAAGCGAGTGCAAAGGGTTAATAAGAAATTTTGGGTCTCCACTAAAAATGATTTCATTGATTTGGACTTGAGGGTTAAGTTTGGTTTGGCCCAATCAACTCTTGCTCTATTCCACATTAGAATTGTGCAATGTCCCATGTGTGTCTCTTCATGTACTATCCAAGAAGTCACCCACTTTTGTGTTATCTTTGAACTGTCTTTTCAGCCTAAATCACTAGACACAAACTCCTTGAGGTCAGGTACAATGACTTTTCATCTCTGTGTTCCTTGAACCTAGCAGGTTCCTGGCATAGAGAAGGGCATAATAAATCATTGTTGAATAGTGAGGTAGAAGTAGGAGAGATATCATAAACTACTAAGAAATGAAAAATTGCTAATACTTTATTCCTAGAAGAAGCTAACAGAGGATCCACTGCCCAACAGCTCTAATTTCTCCATGTAACACTTGTCACTTGAAATGCCAAAGATTAGGTTAAATATTTGGTTCGGTGCAGACTTCTGCCAGGACCTCACTGATACCAGACTCCAAATTGTTTTCAGACTATTTGGCAAATCTGTACTCTTTTCTGTAAGCATTGGAGAGCTTTTCCCTCTGGCTCACAGTTTCCATAGAGTGCTTTCTTCATCAACTAAGACTTATGGAATTTGTCCATGCTTTCAAAGTGAAATACAAACAGTGAACAGAGAAAAGGAAAACTGTAAACTTGACTGCAAACTAGCACAAGGTAAAAAACTATGAAGCTGGAAGTTTTGAAAGTCAGTCCTCAGTCAAGTTACAAGGCTTTGTCAACAGACATCTCTCTCTGTCAACACTGCAACCATCCCTCCAGGCCCCATACTAATATCGATATTACCTACTGCCCTCTGCTTTATCTGAATTCCTGTAGCATTTATAAAAGGTGACACAAAATCCAGCACCTATTTAAAAATCTGCTCTGTAAAACTATTTATGTTTCTAATGCACTGTATTTGAAATGCTTTCATATTTGTCTCTTTGGTCTTTGCAATTATTTGAAGAAGGTATTGATGTCATTGCACCCATTTTATAGGTCAGAGTCAGAGAGCCTCAGGGACTTATATGAAGTTATGTAACTAAGAGGCAATTTTTCTGACTTCAAACATGTCCACTGGCCTTTCTGAATGTTTCATGTGGTTTACGCATGCTTGCATTATCTTCTCCATCTCTAACCTAAGCACCAAATATCTGGCCAACAGAGCCTGGTGGAATACTAGGCACAAAGCCAACACACTTAATGATTGCTCTTTGTCATCGTCAGAGAATAGGTTGTTGCAAACTTCCCATTTGTCCTACTGCATTATATTCCAGTCTTTTGTTATGTTAAACATTTCTTGTTTCAGATTTTAAGTAGGCTTCTCTAGTATTTATCTACAATGAGGCCTAGAATAACAGAAAACAAAAAAACTATCTGTGAAGAAACTTGAGTTCATTTAAGCTACTACTCTTCTTTTCCAGCCCAGTATCAATTCTTCCTTCTGCTAACAAATCCACTGACTTTCCTTGGGAACACATTCCACATGTCTCAGTTGGTGGTGGGCTCTTCCTTCCTCTTTAGCACCCATAGAGCTGGGCATATGACCTAGGTCTGGACAAACATACAATGCCCTTGTCAAGGTTATTGGTTCAGCACCAGGCACATGATCCAAGCACAGCCAATCAGAGTTCTCCTTGAGATCCTATTTTCTTTTCTCTTTTTGCCAGTGCTATAGGGGAAGGGACTATTCTGGTGGTAGGATATGGTTCTGGATTATGAACTTCCACCACACCCATGACACGGAGAGAGTCTATCTGAGAGAAATGGAGCACTTACATCAGGCATCCTCAAACTACGGCCCGCGGGCCACATGCGGGTGTTTTTGCCATTTTGTTTTTTTACTTCAAAATAAGATTGTGCAGTGTGCATAGGAATTTGTTCATAGTTTTTTTTAAACTATAGTCTGGCCCTCCAATGGTCTGAGAGACAGTGAACTGGCTCCCTGTTTAAAAAGTTTGAGGACCCCTGACTTACATCATTTGAATCCTTTATCCTAGTTGTGCCTAAACTCTAACCTAAACCTGGTCTCTTTTGTTGAGTTAATCATTCTCTTTAGTGCATAAACTAGTTTGCATTATTTTGTTACTTAACAATTGAAGAGTGTAAACTACATACCTATCACACTTCAGAAGAGAAAATTCAAGCCTAGAAATGACATACTGAAAGTCACATAGTTAGTGATAGTGTCTGAAAATAAATACGCAGATCACTATCATTTACTCTAAGGCTTTTTCTAGTTTACCAAATTGTAGTGAACTTTTTAGTTTTCTGGGTCATAATATGCAATATCACTGCCTGTACGCCAGAAGAGTGCAGACATATATGGCCACAATTACATTTCTGAATTTCAATATATTTTAATAACCAGGACTAAGTCCATTCTTGCTCTAAAGTTCTGAGTTTCTGCATTGCATTGATGTCTGTCATTCATGGGTTATGCGTGGTATGTGTTTGGTAAATGTTTAGAATACATTTTAGAACTGTACTGGTAACAGTGGGTCAGAGGAGCTGTATAAAATGCTGGGTTGCACAGGAAGATAGAGACAAAGTAAGTATTAAAATTCAGTTCTATTTGACTCTAATCTAGGATCCTTTTTCTGTACCAGAGAACTTGAAGCTTCTCTGCTTTTATCTGAGCTTGTCATTTTACTGATGAGAAATCTGAAGCTCAGAAAGTGTTACCACTTGTTCAAACTCATCCAATGGCAGAGCTGGAATTTATTCACCCAACACCTCAAACCTGGACAATGCTGTGAGTGCTGAAGATAAGTACTTGCAGATACTACTTGGCTTTGATATAACCAGAATATGAGCCAGCAGTGGAATGACTCGCTTCCCATTATAAGGAGTTGATATTGCTAGTTCTAGTATCCAAATTCTCAGGCTCATAAGCTTTGAAGAAAATGCCTTTTAAATTCATAGATGGTCCACTGTCTGATAATGAGTTAATTAGTCAAGTTTCTTCAGAGAAATAACCAATAGGATAGATAGAGATAGAGATAGATATTGCTACATAGAAAAAGATTTATAATGAGGAATTGGCTCACATGATTATTTAGTCTGAGAAGCTCTGCAACCTGCCATCTGCAAGCTGGAAGCTCAGAAAGGCCAATGGTATAGTTCTAGTCCAAACCCAAAGGCTCGAGAACCAGGGAAGCCAGTGAATGGTATGAGTCCCAGTCAAAGATCAAAAGCCCCAGAACCAGGATCGCTGATGTCCAAGGGCAGGAAAAGATGGATATACTAGCTCAAGTGCGAACAAATTCTCCTTTGCTCTGCCTTTATGTCAATTCAGGTTTTCAACGAATTGGATGATTCCCTCCCCTGCTGGGGTGGATGGATCTTTACTCAGTCTACTGATTCAAATACTAACCTGTCCCAGAATCTCTCTCATAGACACACCCAGAAATGATGCTTTGCCAGCTATCTGGGCATCCCTTAGCACAGGCAAGGTGACAAAAGAAATTGACCATCACCAGAGGGTAGGATTTCTTAGCAAGCGTGCTTTCCTTGTGGGTCTGGGCCAGGCAGAAGGGGAAGCCCAGGTGGCCACCAGGGCAATAGCCAGGAGAGGCTTCAGAAGGCAGGTATAAAAGAGATTTCTGGTGGTTAAATTAAAGAAGCCAAATCCATTGTCATGTCCCAAGGACAACAAGAAGCTGAGGATGAAAGGGACACCTGAGGGGTGAAGATCTAAGCAGCACAGGAATATACTGGGCGCTAAAGAACAAAGGTAAGGATGAGACGAGAAGCTCTAGGTTTTTCACCTCACACAGGGCAAGGATGCTGATGTGATTATTGGTCTACACTGCCTGGGGCTTTGATGGATACAACCTAAATCATGGGAAAAGGTTGTCATGGGCCATTTTTTAGGAGGATTTAGGAATTCCTTTTTAAAACATCTACAGTGTGGAAGCTGCCTAGCTGTGGGGGAAGAGCAGTGGATGTTTTTGCTGTTTGGATCCATTGCAAAACTGCTCTTTTCCCACCTCACATAAGCTCCACATTGAAGTACTTACAGATTGAAAGCAATTCCTGAAAGCACTTGGAACACTTCACAGTTTTCATTCTTTAATTCTTATATATAGGTACACTTAAAAATATTATGAAAAACGACTCCACGCAGAATGGAAGGAAGCCTAAGAAATACAGAGAAGTTTTCTTATGTTGATTTGAAGACCATTTGTGTATAATTACTTGGAGAATTCAGACTTGACTTTTTTTCACTTGAGATAAGGCAAATGACCATTGGACACCATAAAGAGAAAGAGCAAATCCGGCTGGGAACGTTGTCTTGTTTGGAAGCAAAGCTGGTTTCTTCTAGAGAGTTAGGGTTTCACTTCTCACTCTTTGGCTGCAAGTGTTTTATGTTGAAGTTGGCAACTCCTTACAGAGAGGAAGCTGTTTTTTGGTCAGTGTAGTAATTTCCCTTTTTTTGCTTTTGAACCTCAGAAATTTGATGCTCACGTTTTCATATTTCCTTTGATTTTATTTATTCAAATGAAGGACGGCCCTTTTTGAACCTGATGAAAGTATACATCCAACCTCCAAACGATGTATTATTTATTGATTTTATTTTGTTTCAAGTAATGATACAAGTTAGTTTTAGCAAATTTGGAATATACAGTAAAGCATACCAAAAAACAAGCTTAATTCCACCACCCTGAAATAATTAATGTTCCCATGTCTGTCTATTCAGATATTTTTTGTGTTAAGTGATGTTTTATGATAATAACTCATGCTTTATACACTAAATCATAATCTAGGTTTTATCTTTTTCCATAATAAAATGGACCCTCTTAAATGGGTGTAGCATCATTTATTGAACCAATCCCCACTAGAAGGTGTATAGGTTGCTTCTACATCTTCCCTACCATAGACAACGCTGGGATAAACATTCTTATAGATAAATCTATGTGTATATCCATGATGATTTCTCACTATCAATACAATTCTATAATTGAAATGTTTTCCTGGGTCCCAGAGTAATACCTTGGCATTTTACCTCTTTAATATTGGTTTAACTTACTTTTAAGGGGTCAAGGGTAAGCCTAGTTGGTTGATAGACAAGTAGGCCAATCTTAAGGCTGCATCTTAATTGGATGGGGTAGTGATTGGGGTAAACTGAGGAAGAGGGAGCCCAAGAGCTCAGTTGGTTATGTGGAGATAAGATTGTGATTTAGAAGTGCCCCTGTGACTGAATACCATGCTTCATATAGTACACACAAGTCGTCTAATCTTGATAAGCCTCTATGGCCGGAATTCCCACCATTAAAACACAGCAACTGAGGTTCAGGGAATTTAGCTAAGCACCTTTCCTAAGGTCATCTCTCTAGGTCAGGGTCTTTTAACCTCTGTTCTATTGACCTTTTGGGCTAGATAATTGTTTGTTGTGGGGGGTTGTCATGTACATTGTAGGATGACTAGAAGCATCCTTGTCCTCTACTCAGTAGCACCCCCACCTCAGCTATGATAACCCCAAATGTTTCCAGATATTGCTAAATGTCCCTTGGAATGCAGTGGGGGGTGGGCAAAATCATCCCTGGTTGTGATTCATCACCTCTGTAGCTACTATTAAAGATAAAATTCAAAATTTAATCTGTGTGATTTCAAAGTGTATATTCTGTTCCCTATAGCATTTCCTGAAAGCACTTGGAATTATATCTCTCAGGAATCAAGATCTGCTCTGGGATCCTGGCTGGTACCAGACCCAATTTCTCCTGGAGGTTCTTGGTGGCTTTTCCACTCTCTTAAATTTTTATGGCCCCTCTCTCAGAAGATAATTTATCCTGCATTTGATGAAAAGATTGAAGTCATTCAATATTTCTTCATCTTCCCCTTTTGTTCCCCACTCTCTCCCCATACCACTCCAAAACACTTGATGTATTTATCCAATCATGCCTCTCTTCACTTGTTTGAGATGGATAAAGCTAGGCTGCGGAGTAGTAAAGCTCTGGGTTTGAACCTTAGACTCCTATACTTACCAGCTGTGTGACCTTCTATATGCTACTTCCCCACTCTAAGCCTACTGTTCTTCATACATAAAATGGGGATTTAAATTACAAAAAAACATGTACAGTGATATTTTGAGGACTAAATAAACTAGGATACTGCAAACTACCTAACAGAGTGATGGCACATAGAAGACAATCTAAGAACCTTCTGATCCTCATTTCCCCCCTCACAGGTAAACCTGTTAGCTGGACCCATCCATTCCCTTCTCTTCCAGGAGACTGCCACCCCCTGCCAGCTTGATCGCCCCTCACTACCTCTGCGTATCAGCCTGATCTCCCCTAACTGCCCCCCCTGCTGGCCTGGGCATCCCTAACTGCCCCCTGCTGCCAGCCAAGTCACCCCCAACTGCCCCCCCTGCCTGCATAGTCACCCCTCACTGCCCCCCTGCCAGCCTAATTGCCCCAACTGCCCCCCCTGCTGGCCTGATTGCCCCCAAGTGCACCCCTGCCCGCCAGCCTGGTCGCCCCCAACTGCCCCCCAAACCAACCTGGTCGCCCTCAACTGCACCCCACAGCCTGATCACCCCTCACGGCTCCCCCCACAGGCCTGGTCACCCCATGTAGCCTGCTGTTCAGTCATTTGGTCGTCCCTCACTAACCCCCCTGAAGGCCTGGTCACCCTATGCAGCCTGCTTGTTCAGTTGTTTGGTCATCCCTCAGGCCAGCCCTGGGTGGCTGGTCAGCTGACATCCAAAGCTTGCCTGTGCCTCGGGCCGGCCCTGGACAGCTTGGGTCTAAGGGGACTGGGGGACTCCAGAGGCACCTGCTGCCCTGGCGGGGCTGAGGGGACTGGGTGCTGCCATCTTGTGGCTGTGGGCACTGCCATCTTTGGGGGTGTGACAGTCAATTAGCATATTCCCTCCTTATTGGCTGTGGGCACTGCCATCTTTGCAATGGTGTGAGGGTCAATTAGCATATTTCCTCTTTATTAGATAGGATACCTAGTTTCCAAAATGGTAGTTCTAATTTGTATCAGTGCTAGCAGTAAACTTGTACAAAGCTTTGACCATAAGGTTATTGGGAATTTGATTTCCCTTCCCTCCGCTGTACACATATAGTCATCAACTTTCTAGGCACTGCTTTAATCGATGAAATGACTTTATTATCACTTAATTTGCATTGTTATTTTATTTATGGCTTATTAAGTAAGTCATACTATATTTGCATGTTTATTGATTATATTTTCTTATACTGTTCTCTATATTTTGATAGTTAATCATTTTATCACCTTAGTTAATCATTTTATCACCTTAGTCTACAAATGAAAACCAAGTTTTAACTTTCCTAAAATGAAACTTCCTTTGAGTTTTCTCATTAAACTCTAAGATGTTTTTGCTTTTAATTATTTTCTAAATTAAAAAAAAAATTTTTTTTGTTAATCCTCACCCCAAGATATTTTCCCATTGATTTCTTTTTTAAAAAATATATATATTTTATTGATTTTTTTTTATAGAGAGGAAGGGAGAGGGATAGAGAGTTAGAAACATCGATGAGAGACAAACATCGATCAGCTGCCTCCTGCACACCCCCTACTGGGGATGTGCCCGCAACCAAGGTACATGCCCTTGACCGGAATCGAACCTGGGACCCTTGAGTCAGCAGGCCGACGCTCTATCCATTGAGCCAAACCAGTTAGGGCTCCCATTGATTTCTTAGAGAGAGTGGAAGAGAGAGGGAAATACAGAGAGAAACATGGATGTGAGAGAAACACATTGAATGGTTGCCTCCTGCATGTGCCTGACCAGGGCCCCGCGCTGGGGAGGAACCTGAAACCAAGGTACATGCCCTTGACTGGAATCGAACCTGGGACCCTTTGGTCTGCAGGCCAATGCTCTATCCACAAAAATGAAAATAGTAAAAATGTTAAAGAAAAACACTGAAAAATAACAATTTCTTTAAATGTAACCACCATGCAATAATTAATTTTAAAATTCATTATATTACCATAAATTTGTATTACATCAGTATATACAAAGTTAGCCCTGGCCTGGTGGCTCAGTTGGGTAGAGTGTTGTCCTGTACACCAAGAGGTTGCAGGGTTCAATCCCCAGTCAGTGCATATCTGAGGCAACTGATCAATGTTTCTCTCTCATATCGATGTTTCTCTCTCTCTCTCTCCATCCCTCTCTCTATAAAAAATCAATAAAAAACCATACCCTTAGGTGAGGATTAAAACAAACAAACATATAAAATTAGGCTAATTTTGAATGTGGTTTAATATTCTATTTTTTTACTCAGTGTTATATCAGTGTTTTCTGATATCCTTAGTCTTTCAGAACATTAATTTAAGTGGTCAAACAATATTTCATAAAAGGGTTATATAATGTATTTTACTGTTGCCTGATTATACACTTAGGCTAGAAACATGTTTCCTGCCATTATAGTTAATATTTCATTGAGGATCTTATACATGAATATGTGTACTCATGTTTGACTGTTCAGGATATATTTCTGGAAGATTACTGATTCTACAGATATAAATCTTCTAAAGACTCAATTCACATCATCAAATTGCATTTCAATTAAGTTGTGCCAACTTATCCTTTCTTATCATAATGTATGAGTCTGTCTAATGCATCCTTGCCAACACTAGGATTATCTTTGAAAAAATCTTTGCTACTTTAATACTTGAAAAATATTCTCCATTAAATTCACATTTTCTTGATTATTAAAGAGGTTGATCATTTTTTATATGTCCACATTTGCGATTTTACTTACATGAATTACTTCTTTCCTTTGCCTATTTTTGTTTTGAGATTTGAGTGATATTTTTATTGGTTTGTAAACATTCTTTATAGATTAAGAATATTTTCTTATTATCAGTATATATTTTTATAAATAGTTTTCTTGGCAAGAAATTTTTATTGAAAGTTTTATATGATCATGATTGGTGTAGAGATGTCTTTTTGATTCATTACATTTAGTCTTAGAAAGCTTTTCTCTATCACAAAATCCTTAAGACTCTTGAAGTACTACTTACCAGTTTCTTTTCTTTCTTTCTTTTATGCCCTGCCCTCTGCACTTAATCTATCTTCTCTCCCTCCCTCATCCCTCCCTCCCTCCCTCCCTTCCCTCCCACCCTCCCTCCCTCCCTCCCTTCCTTCCCTCCCCCCCTCCCTCCCTCCCTCCCTCCCTCCCTCCCTTCCTTCCTTCCTTCCTTCCTTCCTTCCTTCCTTCCTTCCTTCCTTCCTTCCTTCCTTCCTTCCTTCCTTCCTCCTCCCTTCTCCCTATCTATATGTCTGTCTATCTATCTATCTATCTATCTATCTATCTATCTATCTATCTATCTATCTATCTATCCATCTATCTATCTATCTATCTATCTATCTATCTATCCACCTACCTATCATCTATCTATCACCAAAATTTAGCAAATAAATTAATCTGTACTTTGTTGTATTTTATGGTGTGTAATAAAAAGCCAAAAAATCTTTTGTTATTGTTCTATAGAAAATTTCCTTAGTATTATTTGTTGAATAACCCACCCTTTTACTGTGTTATCATTTTATCCCAGTTTTCCTAAGTTTAACCGAAAATCTGAGTGATTATTAGTAAACCTAGCACTGCAGATAAGTGGCAGAGCTGGGATGTGATCTCTGCAGTGTGGCCTCAGATTCCCTGCTTTTGGCCACTGTTCAGGACATGACCTCTTGACATAAGTAGGCACATGTACCTTTCTTTAGTCACTGGCCCTGCAAACCCTTAGAAATCAGGCTGCCCAAGTGCTCCATTTTACAAGTGAGGACCAGAGAAGTAACTGCGAATGAATGCCAAAACTGGGACGAAAATCCTGGTCTTCTCAGTTCATTTTCCTGCTCTTGCAAGTAGAAGGGCCTTCTAAAAGCTCTACTTTGGAACACACGGGGCTTACCCTCAAGTTTTTGGGTGGCCTTCAAGTCTTGTAAAGTGACAAGCAACATTTATCTGCCTTCCATAATTTCTTTCAACCAATTTAAAGAAAACCATTTTCTTAAATCAGAGATAACGATTTCAAAGGCTTTCATTATAAACCTTTGTAGATCTTCATGATGGTATTGCAAGTGAATTATGTTATTATGTTTTTAAATGCAAAAGAAAGCATGGATGAAAAGCAAAATCTAAACAAACAATTAAAAGAAAACATCTATGCATAAAGAGGGGTGGGCGAAAGTAGGTTTACAGTCATTTGCATGGAAAATAATACAATAAATAATAATACAAAAACAAACTCTGTGTTTCACATACACACAACTGTAAACCTACTTTTGCCCACCCTGTAAGTCTTGTAAGTTTACTTAAGATGCCAAAATGAATGCAGTCCTAAATAATGTGGATATAGCAACACGTACAACACTGATCCCCGTTTGCTAACTAAGCAATGTGAAAATATCAGCAACGTGGGGTTGGGGAACCTTCCTCAGTGGACTTAGCTGATCATATTTGATGAGGAATGAGTTGGGAACTTAGGTCCTAGGGATGTTATCTATTCACAGTTTACTGTTGGAGGTCTTCACGATGATTTCTTTGTTCTCTGAAATTTCCATATACTTATGGAGCTCCAGCAGTTATTTTCTGGCTGCTCTTTCAACTGTTGTGGCACTGACCCTGACTGAACTAACATCACCCATATCTCTGAAGGCCACTTTATAGCACTTTTCATGACCTCTTGTTTTCTACTTGATAGTGGATCTGAAGAAAATTTTGTGCTCATCCTGGGCAGCCTCTGGAAAGGCTGAGTAATGGCAGGTACCAAGCGAGTGTATTGCCTTTTCTGTTTGATGGGACTGAGGCATTCTTTAGTAAGCATTTTCAGCAGCCACAGTCCCAAGCACCTACTTTCCCAGTGTTCAGTTCTCTCCCATGGAGGCTGGTAGCAACAATGAGAAGATAGTGATGTCATTCAACAGACTGCATTGAATCCCTTGGGATCTTCTCTTGGGGCCTGGGCGGGGGAGTCCTAACTCCAGAGTATGACATTTCAAACAATTCACAAATGTTATGCATCCTAATATGTCCCCCAGTTCCCTCACTGCCAGCCACACCCAGGACACTCACTGCTCCTGAACACGCCTGTTCTCTCACCCCTCCACGCCTTCACTTCTGCCCTTGCTTCTGTCTGAGTTGTTTTTCTCCTTACTCTGCAACCAGACAGATCGACACCTCCTCATAAGTTATACTTTAAAGGTTCCCAGTGCTCTCCAATGCCTTCCCCCCATTCTGACCCTTTCTTCCTAGCACCTTTCCACCTTCACTTCTGCCCTACAAAGGACGGGGGAGATTTGCTCTTTTGGGCTCCATATGTGTCAGAGATTTTTATGTATTAGGAATTGCATTCAGCTATGAATACTGGAACTTTCTAAAAATGTCTCTAACCTATTATGAGTTGTATTTTTCTCCTTAAATGTGTGTCTGGAGGTTGACATTCCAGGGCTAATAGGATGGTGGCTCTGCCAGAGACTAGGCTCTTTCTATTTTTCGGATGATCTATCCTTGGCATTGCATCCTGACCCAGGGAATGTTTATTTCTGGGAGGTCCTCAAGGGTAGGGCCTATATCATTAATTCATTTGGCATTTTTAAATTATTCATATCCTTCAGGGAACATAGAATAGTGCCTGGAACGTAGTGACTATGCAATAAATGCCCATCAAATGAATGATAAATAAATGAAAAGTGAGATAATTTCTCTCTTGGAGAAAAAGGGGAAATGCATATTTGATCATAATAAACATAACCTCAGAGCCATGACCTATAACATCTAAGAAGAACATTCAGTGTGTTTCCATATTTGCCTCAGATATCATACTTTGGTTTGTCTGAGAAAACATCCATTTTCAGGACTTTAGTGCATTGATCTGAAAAGTGAACTTAAAATATAGGCAGCCTCCAAGTTAGATTATAATGTATTCCTAAAAACTAAGGTTATAAATTGGAATGTGCTTCTTATGGAAACAATATTATAATTGACACTTATATTTTCAACCAAGGATTTGTCAACAAATAAATCACAGAAATGATGATTAGTATGTCAAAAAACACAAAGCCACATTAATTTAAAACTGCATAATTATGTCTCATGTCTTAGAAAACGAACATACACTTACAGTAAATATTTATGAAATAAGGGATCCAAATGTACTATAAATTGTATGTATTACACATAAAATGTAAATCTATTGTGCCGTACTCATGACTTAAAACTAGCATGCTAGTGATAATAATCTTTTAAAGCTTTGGACTTTGGAGCTGACCACAGTCCTTATCACATAGCAGATACTCAACAAATGCTTGTGGACTGAATTAAACTGAACCTATGTAGACTGCACAAAGCCCTTTCACATCCATTGTGGAATGATGGCTTTTACTCTTTTCAAATTTCTCTCTCCATGTTTAAGAGTGTAGAGTATCCCAATTTACAGGTAAACGAAGGCTCAAAACAATTAAGTGACTTGTTTTCTCAAGGTCAGAAATTTAACTTGTAGTTCTAAATCTCTTCATTTTTCCAACTAAGTGCAAAATGTTTCACTGTTACTTCATACAAGCATTAATGATTCACATGGACCAGCTATGCAGATAGAAGTTTGAATACCCATGTCCTTTTATTAAATGAAAATTTTTTAGAATTTTCATTTATTATTGACAATATTACAGATGCCCCCCCCCCCTGCCCATTCCATCCACCCCTGCTTTCTCCACTCTACCCAGCAGCCCCTGCCCCACCCCAGGCCTTCCCTACACTATTGTTTGTGTCCATGGGTTATGTATATATGTATATATGTTCTTTGGTTCATCACCTCCATTCCCTCCATACCCTCCCCACTGAGATCTGTCAGTCTGTTCCATGCATCCATGCCTCTGGATCTATTTTATTTGTTAGTTTATTTTGTTCATTAGCTTTCACATGTAAGTCAGATTGTGTGATATTTGTCTTTCTCTAACAGGCTTATTTCACTAAGTTTTCTTGAAATAGAGACATTCAAAGCCATTTTATTTGCCTTAGTTCTGTCTTAATGTAGAAGAATACTTGAGAAGAGTGGGTTTGCTATTGATAAGAGGATGGAAGTTCCCCTCACCACCTAATAGTTTTGACAGGAAAGGCTGGACTAAAATTTATCCTGGTTCTTTATGCCAATTATTATTATTATTATTATTATTACAATAATTATCATTATTATTTTAATCCTTAATGGGTATATATTTTTATTGATTTTTAGAGAGAGAAGAAGGGAGAGAGGGGAAGAGAGAGAGAAAGTAAAAGAGAGAGAGAGGAGAGAGAAACCTATACAAGAGAGAAACTTCTATTGGTTGCCTCCCCTATGTACCTGCTTAGAGGTCGAACCAGCAGCCCAGGTATGTGCCTTGACTGAGAAGCACATTCATGACCTTTTTTTTTTTTTAAAAAAAATTATTGATTTCAGAGAGGAACAGAGAAGGAGAGAGAGAGAGAGAAACATCAATGATGAGAGAGAATCTTTGATGGGCTGCCTCACACTGGGAATCAAGCCTGAAACTTGGGCATATGCCCTGACTGGGAATCAAATCATGACCTCCTGGTTCATAGGTTGACACTCAACCACTGAGCCACTCTGGCCAGGCAAACTCATGACATTTTGGTGTATGAGACAACACTCTAACAAACTGAGCCACCCAGCTGGGGCTAGGCTAATTATTTTTATTAATAGTTTTGTCACTTTACCATCAGGACAAAGGAAGGCCACATAATATTAGTCAGTGACTTTATCCACCTGGCCTCAGTGTGTGGGACTCAAAGTGACTCCCATTTCATGGAAAGCTTGACACAGCAATTACCAGTGAAATAGCTAATAATTTTATACAGCGCTCCAGTGCATCTGTCAAGGATTGCTGAAACAGAAAACAGTGGTGTGCCGAGAGAACTTCCCTTTTTGCACAGTGGGTGTGTTGCAGTGTTCAAAATCATGACTTTTTTGATGCTGAACTCTGCCTGTTCCAGTCCCCTCTCTGCTTCTTATTAGAAGAGTGATCTTAACAAGTTAGTGAGCCCTCTCTCTTTTGTAGTTTTCTAATCTGAAAAATTGGGGATAAGAGCAGTACTTACCTCATATGATTTTTTGTGAAGGTTAAATGTATAAAAATAAGTGAAGCATTGATAACAATGCTTGGCAGGAAGCAAGTATTTAATGAATGGTAGCAAGTACTGGTATTGGTTTTATATTTTTGAACAATGGTGGGAAGTTCTCATTATCTGCCTAAAATGTGCTGAGATTTAGAAGAGCAGATAATTATGCTTATTGTGGACATTAGTAAAATACAAAGTAATGGTAGCTGCCTGTAGATTGAGCAACTATCATACACAGATAGAAGTGTTAGCTCTTCAGTTTATAATAATTCTGAAATTCACATTTGGAGTCAAAGCCATGTTACTACTAGATGGTAAACTGTAAAAAGGAGGAGATCCTCTCTCTGTTTTTCAAATAATTAGCACATTGTAGGTGCTCAATGAATATTTCCAGAATGAATGAATGAATACATAAATGGATAAAACAATTAGTAGCATTTAGAAAAGTCCAACTTGTGATTAAGTTGCCCTCTAGCTACCCAATGTGTTAGTAAGTAGCCCCTGTATAAGGAAATCATCTTGAGTATACTACAGAATGTGTTAACTTGCCATGTAAATGTACTCCCGTGAAATACAGTTCTTCTGGAGTTTATGAAGAAATGGATGCACTATTAATTTTATCAGTGCTAATTGTTAGTCTCCAAATTATTGCAATCCCAATATTTCCACATCATCTTTAGTCTCTTAATTACATTAACCATAATAGAAGAAAGAGACTATAATTCAGTGCATTTAAATTTGCCATGATGGAAAGATTATCCATGACTGTTAAGTAGGAACTAAGTGTTGAAAAATGTATTTAAATGTGATCTTTGCAAAGTGTAATAAATTTTGTGACTAGAGAGGCTTCATATTTTGTGTTCCATCTTTGTCTTGAAGATTTTGTTGGTGACCAACCATTAATCATTCACAAGTAGCTTCTTAAGGAATGGTGTGTGTGCATTATTGTGTGGGGTGCCCCTCTGTCTGGTTTTCTGACTTTAGGAAAGATTAAAGAAGTATTTTTTTCCCTTCCTGAGGGCTTGATGAGGCTTGGGAACTACTTTTATGACCTAGAGATGTTGAAACTTCTGTTATAATATGGATACAAAGGAAGTGAACCACTATATTAGTTTCAATCATATGTTGACAGTATAATTCTGTTTGTGTTGGCATATCCTGTGAACATACAATGCTCCCAAGGCTTCAAGTGTGATTTGTGTATTGGCTGTTGGGAACTTTATACTTTGCCCATAAGCAGGGTTAGCAAATGAGCTTGAGAAGCCCCTCTTTCCTTCTTTATCCCCATCCCTGAATTGCAACCATTATGTCTGTGGAAAATCTCATTCTAAATTCCAGCTCCTCTTGGTGCCTGCTTCTGTGCTTAGTAGGAAGCAGGTACTCATTAAACATTGTACTAACAAGTGATGCTCAGAAGGTTTCTCTGGAGCAGCCCTAGAACTGGAGTTGCCATCGCCATCGGAGCCTGTCTTTTTGGCCTCAAATGTCAAGGAAACATTTTGGATGCATCAGCATCTACAGTAGAAGAACAGGCAAGAAGAATCTCCTAAATCCCAAGCATCTGTCTGTGGGTTGAAAGTAGGATTAAACATATTAACATTCTTGGTAATGGAAGCTACTCTTTATGGTATACTCATTGTATATCAGGAAATGTGCAAAACTCCTTATACATATCATCTCATTTAATTCTCAGAATGCTCCTTTTATGAGTGAGGAGCCTAAGGATGAGTGTAAGTAGCATGTCTAAGATCAGAGGATTATAAGTGTGCCCAAACTAGAGTATCCTGGCCCCTGTTTTCATTTCTTTCTCTCTCCCTGCTCAGCCCCCAAAACTATTCTGCTTTGGTGACTGGCCTGTCCCATAGAAATGTCCAGACACAGTTCTGCTACCCTGTGGAGACTTGGTAAGTTCTACAGAGGAAAGAGAATTAGGAAGGTCACTGTTCATGGGTTCAAGCCACGGTAATCTCATCCCCCAAATACATTGTTTTCTACCTATGATGCCTATGTTTATTCCTAACTTTTTTTATTTGAGGAGGAAAAGATATGCTTAATTATCAATCTTCAAACCCCAGTTTGGGGAATGAATATGATTAATCATCAGCCTGCAAACCTAGTGTAGGCATAATGTTGTGATGCTATTTTGTATTTGTTGGTTTGTTTCCTTTGGTTTGGCTGGTGTTTTAGAAATCCTCTTTTGTGCCCTCAAGATCCTTCTATGAGCAGCACTGTATGAACAAGAAGATCAATTAAAATACACAGACAAAACCCAGAACCCCAACCTTTGACCACAGGAACATTGCCTTGGATATCTACATGCAAGCCCTCTTTAAGCCACCCTTCCAGTGTGCAGGCTGGGGAAAGTGACATTTACACAGAAATGCCCTGCAGGCGAAGGAAACAAGAACTGAAACCAAGCCACCCTAAACATTGTGGCTCATAAACCTGGAAGGGAAGAGCGACCTTTCCAAAGGCTAGAAATGCACTTTTCTGCCTTTAAAATTCAAATCATTTTTGGTGTCAACATCTCCTCAAGGTCCAAGTTTTTGTTTTCATAAATATGACTGAGTTGAAAATGTTGTAGCTGAGACTTCAGGTCTTCAAAAGGTTCCAACACAGGGTCTGACTTCTCTGGAGGGGTGTAGCCTGGCTAATGGACCTTTCTGAAAATCCTTTGCTACCGTCCTTTTACATTGGACATATGGAGAATTCTAGACATTTATATCCAGCCCTTTTGACCTTTGCTCTCTGAAAGGCTCCCTTCAGTGCCCTTGTGCAATCGGGGGGTTAAGCCTTCCTAAAGTACCACTCTCTTCGAGACATGGTAGAATAGCAACAATTCAGTATCACACAGGTCTCACAAGGTTTGGGTGCGAACTTGGTGCCAGGAGAACTAGAAAAGGTTAGTGGAAAGACAGGAGACTTGGAGAAGTGAAGGTGTCTGCAACGGCATGAAAGTATCTGATGAGGAAGAGGGTGTAGTGGACTCTTGGTCTCCTTCTGATTTGCTCATATCCCTTTAGCATTTCTGTGATCTCTCTTCTGAGTTCTGTGTGCTTTTGCTTTCAAAGGCTCACACCTGAAATCTTCCTTCAGAGAACTGTTCTCAGGCTGCTGAAGTGCTTTCATGCAGACCGACAGAAATGCAGAGGTTTAGGTCCCCAGAGTGGCCCTGTGGTGGATGACTTTCCTGGTGTAGTATGAAAGCCAAGTTTCCTTGTCCCCAATGAGGACAAAATTGGGAGATGTAACTTATACTCTAGGGAGCTCCCCTGCAGGATCTGGCTGAAGCTACCTTCCAAGGGACTTAGCTTGTCATTGAATCTTGACTGGCTTCTTCCCTTTTTCTGTCCTCCTCCCCCACTCATTGACAAGTTCTTCTGGGAGCATTTCCATAATAAATCATGGCACAAAAAAATCCTACTCAATGTCTGCTTCTGGGTAAGATTTATTTTATTAATTCTGGAAAACAGGATTAGGATAATGGAAAACAGTTAGAGGGAAGCAGATTTTGAATCAATACAAGAAAAAAAAAACTTTTACAAATTGAATATCTCAAATATGATTTGTGAGAAGCTATCCAGAAAGATTTAAATGGAGGCTGGATGAGTAATTATTGATACTGTGGTTTGCAAGATAGAGTTCATGCTTTAACTCTGAGGTTGCTTTTAAGATCCCATACCAGTGCCTTACCACTGGAATGTCATGGTATGCAAATGAGCCTCACACCTTCACAGGTGAACTGTCAAATGTGCACAGTATTTCACATGGATTTTCACAATGCAGGTGTATTTTTCAGTTTGTTTGAGGGCTCTCCATGTCAAGCAGGGAATGTAGCTGAGTGGGCTGCACTGTCAGTGAGGACAACTGCTAAGGAGGAAAGGCATAATGCCAAATTGGCTTCCAGTTAAAAATTTCAATGAAAACCTCACCTTACAAGAATATGAAATACTGATTAAAGCAGAAAACATGCCAGAAAAACAAAAACAACACAGAGAAGTGACTGATAACTGAATGAATGGTACACTGCAGCAGAAAATGGCAACAGAGTGATTGTTCAGACATCAGACATCACAGGTGCCTGATGGACTGTGGCAATAACTGAGCTGAATTTTTGTTGACTTAGCTAGTGAGGTTTTAGATCCTTTAACCTCTGCAGGGTGGCTAGCAAATTCTACTGTCTGACTTCCACTGCTGGAAACAAAAAAAAATCAACTGTTTCTCAACATCAACCCCCACAGCCCCTAACCCTCCATGGCTTCCCTCTGCCTAGTTACAGCCTCCATTTAGTGGATGGGCAGGCAGAGGTTCTCACTTAGTCCTGGAAACAAGTTTGATGGTATCATAGAGGAGTTTTGGTCTTATCTGCATCTAGAGGGAGGGGAAGAAGAGGTCTCGTATTGGACATAGTTCAAATACAACAAGAAAGTAGTGTTGTTTTAGGGGAGGGTGAGATGCAGGTCAGAGAGTGCAATAGGAAAGAGAGAAGCAAAAGATCACGAGAAGCCAAGTTAAGAAAAATAATGCTAAAACTAAGAAGTTGAAAAGGAATAGTACAGTTGCACTAAAGTGAAATGATAGAGGTGGGTGTGAAATATTTCACAGAACAGAGCTGAGGAAATTTCTGCCAAATGGCGCCTTCCCAGAAGTACTGGGTGGTTGGGAACTTTGATACCTTCACTTTCTGGCTTCAGTCTAACTGCATAAAATCTAGATTTATTTCTAATCACTTTGCATGGCTCCATTTTCTCTGGTTTACTCCAAGTCATTTATTCATTGATTTTATTCATGTAAGTATCCCTATTTCAGCCAAACCAAATCCTATTCATCCCTAATGGCCCAGCATTGGACTCTTCTCCATTATAGAGTTTCCCACAGTCCTTCCAGCCTACAAAACTCCTAATATCTGTGGAAACCAAAGCACATTACTCAGATCATTTATTTGACCTTTGTCATGTAATGCATCTTGGATATTTGTATATTTATCTCTTGCATGGCATATTAAATTGCTTATGCTTTGACTCCCAAAGTAGATCTCAGTCCAGAGAGTTATCCACCATTTTTACATCCACTTGGGTTCTAAAATTTGCACATGAGAAAATAAATGCTCTGGGTTGAGAGTTTAGGAAAGATTGCTGGCAACTGGTGTGTGGTAGGAAGCCTGGATGGAGGCTGGAGAAATAACTCAGCAGTTGAAGGATGTAATCTTCAGAGTAAAAAACTTTCAACATTATTGTGTAGCCTCTGTAGAAGAAAATCTATAGTAACAGGAATAATTGGTAGTGTTTATTGCACTCTGTGATAAATGCTTCTTTATCTATATTATCTATATTTAATCCTTCAACAATAAGTTTTATATTTATGGTATGTGTTATCATTCTTATTTTAAAGATGAGAAAATTGAGACTTAAAAAAAATTGAAAAAACCAAGATGGCGGCATAGGTGAAACACCTAACCCGCAGCCGGGCACAACAATTTCAAAGGCACAACTAGAGGTCAGAACGGACATCGTCCAGAACCACAGGAGAGCTGGCGGACTGAAATGCCCACAGCTGGGGGGAAGGAGAGGGCCACGGGGACAATCGGGGGAGCCGTAAAAGCCTGAGGTATGGAGAAACTGGCGGAGACACGAGCACGCGCGCCTGCGGGGAGGATGGAGCCCGAGAGGAAGGGGCGGCTGACGGCCTGGCCGGCGTTCACTGGCAGGAAGGAGATAAAGGCTCCGGAGTGCGCTAAGCGCCGGCTCCGACTGCACTGAGCGCCAGTTCCAGGCGAAACCCTGGGAAGCCAGGCGCAGGCTGGGGGAATGAATCTGGGCTGTGGGGTGCAGGCACAGAGGAGCGGGGGAAGGCAGAGCTCCAGAGGCGCGCACGGGAAGGGGCGCAAAGGACGGACTGTTGCCTGCGCCACTGAACTGCCCTAGCGGGAAGGAGACATAAGCTCAGGACCGTGCTGAACCCCAGTTCCGACTGCACTGAACCCCAGTTCCGGGCGAAACCCTGGGAAGCCAGGCGCACGCTGGGGGAATGAATTTGGGCTGTGGTGGCGGAGGCACAGAGAAGCGGCGGCTCCAGACGCGCGCACTGGAAGGTGCGCAGAGGACGGACTTTTGCCTGCGCCACTGGGTGGCCCTGCTGGGAAGGAGACAGGGACGCCAGACTGCGCTGAGACCCAGTTCCAACTGCACTGAAACCCAGTTCCAGGCGAGAATCTGGGAGTCCAGATTCATTAGGGGAGGGACTGGACTGTTTGGCAGTGGGCGAAACTCCAGGGCGCGTCTCTCTCAGAGGTGTTTGCAAGGAATACAGAGGGACACAGACACAGGAGCCTCATAGGGCGGGGCTGACAGGAAGCCAAGGTTGTAGGCTCCACCCTGTAGCTCCGCCCCAGCCAAGCTGAGCAGAAGCTTTTTCCTGCTGAGTGCCTCAGGTAGTGGCTGACCCACACTGCATTGGAGACCCAGAAACGAGGGCATCTAGTGGTTGGTGGGAGATGACACCAGATTTCAATCACTTGCATAAGGGAGGCATTCTAGAGGCAGACTCAGTGAGCGCCAAGGCATTGCTGCATCAAGACCCGGCCCACAAACATGTCTCCTGCACAGCAACTCTTCCTATATGGACAAAGAGGGTCCTCACGGCCAATTGGCCTGGAGGACAATTCCTCCCAGTGACACCAACAACAATCAAGACTTAACTGTACAAAGGAGGACCAAGATGGAGACATAGGGCGGCAGCCTGATCTTTGCCTACCACAACAATATTGAGACTACGACGGGAGAGCAGAGCAAACACCAGCCAGAAAGACCGGGGGGCTGACTGAGCAGATGCTCTACAACTAGAATAAAAGAGAGGGGTATGCGAGATGATGCTGATGCAGGTGACCCAAAGTCCACACTTTAAGAACTATGGCTCAGGCGACACAATGGTGGCCAGGAACGTGCTCGGCGCAGTTCCTCCGGCGGTCTCCGGCTGAGGGGACGGCTCCACTCGCTGCCGAGCATGGACAGACGAGCCCCTGGGAGACATGGGCTGGGAGACTCCGTGCTTGCTGACCTCCGAGTCCCTCAAGAATCTCAATGCCCCGAAGTGGCCAGGTGCGCACACTCAGCGACTGGCCACCGTTGCAGACCCAAGGGCCGACGCAGCGACACCGGACCAGCCCACCGCCGGGCACCGGGCACACCAGAGCCTTGCCGAGCCCGCCGCCCAACGAGTTCTGCGGCAGCCGCCCTGGAGCTCTGAGAAAATGACCGAAGGAATTGCTGAGAGGGAATTGACCAACAGGAATTGGGATCAAGAAGACGAAACCCCGCTGAGACCCGAGTCCAGGCGAGCCTGCGAGCCTCTGGGCTCAGATGTGGTCACAGGCCTCTGGGTCTAGGTGAGGCCTCACGCCCCTGGGTTTGGGTGAGGCCACGCGCCCCTGGGTCCAGGTGAAGCTGGATTCCGGGTTCGGGTGAGGCCATGTGCCCCTGGGTCCGGGCGAATCTGAACCCTGGGTCCGGGTGAGGCCGTGGGCCCCTGGATCCGGGTAAGGCTGGGTCCCGAGTACGGGTGAGGCCGTGAGCCCCTGGATCCGGGTGAGACCACGCGACCAGGGGTCTGAGAGAGGTAACGCGCCCCTGGGTCCGGGTGGCTTCGTGCACCTAGGTCCAGGTGAGGCCACGTGCCCCTGGGTCTGAGAGAGGCCACGCACCCCTAGGTCCGGGCGAGACCATGTGTCCCTGGATCCGGGTGGGGCCTCGTGCACCTAGCCCGGGTGGGGCCGCGTGCCCCTGGGTCTGGGGGAGGCCAGGCGTCCCTGGGTCCGGGTGAGACCATGTGTCCCTGGATCCGGGTGAGACCTCGTGCACCTAGGCATGGGAGAGGTCACGTGCCCCGGGGTCTGAGAGGCCAAGCGTCCCTGGGTCCGGGTGAGACCATGTGTCCCTGGATCCGGGTGAGGCCGCGTGCACCTAGACCCGGGTGAGCCCAAGTGGCCCTGGGTCTGGGAGAGGCCAAGCGTCCCTGGGTCCGGTTGCGACCATGTGTCCCTGGAGCCGGATGAGGCCTCGTGCACCTAGGCCCGGGTGAGCCCAAGTGGCCCTGGGTCTGGGAGAGGCCAAGCGTCCCTGGGTCCGGGTGAGACCATGTGTCCCTGGATCCGGATGAGGCCTCGTGCACCTAGGCCCGGGTGAGCCCAAGTGGCCCTGGGTCTGGGAGAGGCCAAGCATCCCTGGGTCCGGGTGAGACCATGTGTCCCTGGATCCGGGTGAGGCCGCGTGCACCTAGGCCCGGGTGAGCCCAAGTGGCCCTGGGTCTGGGAGAGGCCAAGCGTCCCTGGGTCCGGGTGCGACCATGTGTCCCTGGATCCGGATGAGGCCTCGTGCACCTAGGCCCGGGTGAGCCCAAGTGGCCCTGGGTCTGGGAGAGGCCAAGCGTCCCTGGGTCCGGGTGCGACCATGTGTCCCTGGATCCGGGTGAGGCCTCGTGCACCTAGGCCCGGGTGAGCCCAAGTGGCCCTGGGTCTGGGAGAGGCCAAGCATCCCTGGGTCCGGGTGAGACCATGTGTCCCTGGATCCGGGTGAGGCCGCGTGCACCTAGGCCCGGGTGAGCCCAAGTGGCCCTGGGTCTGGGAGAGGCCAAGCGTCCCTGGGTCCGGGTGCGACCATGTGTCCCTGGATCTAGATGAGGCCTCGTGCACCTAGGTCCGGGTGAGCCCAAGTGGCCCTGGGTCTGGGAGAGGCCAAGCGTCCCTCGGTCCGGGTGAGACCATGTGTCCCTGGATCCGGGTGAGGCCTCGTGCACCTAGGCCCGGGTGAGCCCAAGTGGCCCTGGGTCTGGGAGAGGCCAAGCATCCCTGGGTCCGGGTGAGACCATGTGTCCCTGGATCCGGGTGAGGCCGCATGCACCTAGGCCCGGGTGAGCTCAAGTGGCCCTGGGTCTGGGAGAGGCCAAGCGTCCCTGGGTCCGGGTGCGACCATGTGTCCCTGGATCCAGATGAGGCCTCGTGCACCTAGGCCCGGGTGAGCCCAAGTGGCCCTGGGTCTGGGAGAGGCCAAGCGTCCCTCGGTCCGGGTGAGACCATGTGTCCCTGGATCCGGGTGAGGCCTCGTGCACCTAGGCCCGGGTGAGCCCAAGTGGCCCTGGGTCTGGGAGAGGCCAAGCATCCCTGGGTCCGGGTGAGACCATGTGTCCCTGGATCCGGGTGAGGCCGCGTGCACCTAGGCCCGGGTGAGCCCAAGTGGCCCTGGGTCTGGGAGAGGCCAAGCGTCCCTGGGTCCAGGTGCGACCATGTGTCCCTGGATCTAGATGAGGCCTCGTGCACCTAGGCCCGGGTGAGCCCAAGTGGCCCTGGGTCTGGGAGAGGCCAAGCGTCCCTGGGTCCGGGTGAGACCATGTGTCCCTGGATCCGGGTGAGGCCTCGTGCACCTAGGCCCGGGTGAGCCCAAGTGGCCCTGGGTCTGGGAGAGGCCAAGCATCCCTGGGTCCGGGTGAGACCATGTGTCCCTGGATCCGGGTGAGGCCGCGTGCACCTAGGCCCGGGTGAGCCCAAGTGGCCCTGGGTCTGGGAGAGGCCAAGCGTCCCTGGGTCCGGGTGCGACCATGTGTCCCTGGATCCGGGTGAGGCCTCGTGCACCTAGGCCCGGGTGAGCCCAAGTGGCCCTGGGTCTGGGAGAGGCCAAGCGTCCCTCGGTCCGGGTGAGACCATGTGTCCCTGGATCCGGGTGAGGCCTCGTACACCTAGGCCCGGGTGAGCCCAAGTGGCCCTGGGTCTGGGAGAGGCCAAGCGTCCCTGGGTACGGGTGAAGCCAGATCCTGGGTCCGGGTGAGGCCATGCGCCCCTGGATCCATCCGGGTGAGGCTGGGTCCCAGGCCCAGGTGAGACCACGCGCCCCTTGGGTAGGGGTGAGGCCACGTGCCCCTTAGTCTGGGTGACGCCGTGCCCCTGGGTTCGGCCGAGACCAAACCAGAGGGAGTCGGACCTCCATTACCACCATTTGTCCACCATCCAGAGCTGAGGGGTCAGTGCTGACATGTACACATAAGGAACTACTGGACATTGAAATTGGGTCTCAAAAGAACTGTTGGTCCAGGGGGAAGCTCGCTACAGATTGATTCATTTGCCTGTCAGCATAACTATTATTGCTCGTCTCACATTCAGTTCTTATTAGTATATATCTAGTGACATATGATCTCGCTCATCTAGGGGAAATGATGAACAACATAGACTGAGGAACAAGAACAGAACCAGAAGCAAGGAGGCATCGATCGGACTATCGGGCCTCAGAGGGAGGATAGGGGAGGGTAGGGGGAGGGTGGGGGGAGGGGGAGAGTTCAACCAAAGGACCTGTATGCATGCATATAAGCCTATGCAACGGTTAAGTTCAACAGGGGATTGGGGCATGCGTGGGGAGAGGGGTGGGATGGGAATGGGGGGATGAGGACAAATATGTGACACCTTAATCAATAAAGAAATTAAAAAAAAAATTAATAAAAATGATAATTAATTTGCCCAAATTCTCATACCCCATCAAGTAGGAGTGACTAGGTTCCAAACTTGTTTTTATTAACCATGTTAGACTTTGTCTCAACAAGATGGGATTATGTATGACATTTGCATTTTCATAGGAATGTGAAAATACGTTTCTTGAGCTTTACCTGCTCTGTCAGGAAGCCTCTGGAACAACAACAACAAAAAGTCCAAATGGGACAGAAATCATAATTTATTATGTAACTGCTCAATTTTGTTTCTTATTTTCATGTCTTATTCAGGCATTATGCAGCCTCTCCAAATGTTCATGTGTTAGATGTTTCTTTAGAATATCATTGACCACTTGTCCAAGGGCTTCTTTGATTACAAGGAGTAACTTGGAATAATAAGGGAAAGGAACCTGGGGACAGCAATCTAGTTTTCCTACTACCTAGAATCACGGTCCACTGTGATTGAATATCTGGCTTTATCGGTGCTGCTTAATTATGTAAAAAAGCATAGAGCTATACTGCATGATACATTGTTGATAATTATGAGTTAAAATCCTGAGAAACAGAAGCATTTATCACAATATTCTCTATACTTTTCACAATTTTATTTAATAAAATGATGTATGTTTTTAATTATGGTATTTATTAGAGAGTTGCTATGCTTTTTTTATTTTGCCAAGTTAAAATAAAATAAAAGGAAACAAAACTATAATACTTTACCTCTACTATCATGACATAAAAGAGAGGATATTTTAACACGAATAGAATACAGAGGACATAATTTCAGAATTAAGATGAGTCATGTAGGTTCAGAAAAACTCACTTCATCCTCTTGATTTTCTGCTTGTTTTTCTGGTGTGCTGAGAACTTGTCATAACTCATACTCACTCACTGGCTTTGGGGACCCATTGAAGTGGACAATGCTGACCTTACCCATACCCTCCAATTGTGTCTGTGAAACATGTGGGCTATTTGCATATAGACAAAGCAAAGAGAAGAATTTAGGAACTTGAATGCTTCAAGGAAAGCATCACTACACATTTGGCCTGTATTTTGTTTTGTGCTTATGTTCAATTTCTCCACCGATTCACATAAAGATTTCTGCCTCAGTTCTCTAGCTCCTCTCAGGTTCGGTGCATCAATCACACATGAAAGTCATTGTACAAATATGACTGACACAACCAGTTCACATAGAAATATGTAGTGATCCATGTACTCAGTGTCCTAGGGTTTTGTTGCAGTGGGAATAATGTTGGGGTCAACTCTGTTGACACCTCTCATGCCATGAAGTCTTTAGCTCATAAACTTCCTGCAAGATTGCATCTCCCCACTATAACTTGATCTTTCTGATGGCTTTCAAAACAAATCAAGTTTTAGGTAGCAGGTTTTGTTCAGATGGGATTCTCTGTTGTGAGCTTTTCCCATTGCATCCATCACACTTAGGGCTTGGCAATTGTTAGGAATCATGGCAAAAAGCAGTGACTCCCTGTGGTTCGTTGGGGAAAGCAGGACTTGGTAACTGAAGGACAAAGGGGGGGATCTGGTGGTGACTCTGAAATCTGTGGAGATTTATTGTTGTGAGTTAGTGCTGTCGAGTTTGGTTCTGTTGCCATGGTGTTTGGCTAGTTGGGTTGTTTGTTTTAGCTTTTGTAAATGTGCCCAGATATGGGATGTGCATTCGGTCAACAGAAAGGAGACTGAAGAAGCAGGGTGGAAAAGGAAATCATTACACTCTGGTTTGGGAATGAGTCAGAATCCCAAGGTATTATTTATTGCTTGGGTTCATATAAATGTGCTCCTTAGCTTCCTTTTCAGAAATGAATTTCTGCTTTCATTTCATGGTAATCAATATTTACAGCTCCAGTCCCTGCAATCAAACATGAAACTCAGATTAACATTCAAACTAAGAATATTTAAACAGGAAATTTGAACTTGATATGTGGATTACAGTCTTTACCCTTCAAATAAGACAAGGTTTACATTATGGGCTTTCATAATATTTTTTGCCAGAGTCTGACATTTCTCCTGGTTTTGGCCTTTCCATTTTCAATGTGATGTTCTGAGCAAAAATTAATACCATAGAAACAACTATTTCCCCCTTTTCTTCATCTACACCTTGTACAAGATGAGTTGCTCCTCTGTTTTCTAACCAGAAGCCTATGTGGATTCAGTAAAATTAATGGGGCTTCCCTGCACCTCTGTGAGCCCTGACTGTTCCTAATTGCCTAAAATCCCCCGTGAAGGACTTCAGAATCCTGATTGCTCAGTTTTCCCATAGAGCAAATTTCAACAAACTGGATGAACCAATTAAGTGTCCTGGTGTAGATGGCCAGTGCAGATCTTCATTTATTTATTCATTCATGTATTCTTTCATTCTTGCTTTCATACATTTCATAATGCACATATTAATTTATTATGCATTTAACAAAAATTGGATGGTACTTGAAGGAACACACAATGATATTGGAGGAAAGACATAAGCCATCTAGTAATAGTGTGATGTATGACATGCCTTACCAGAGATAGGAGTGAAATGTCACAGCTCTGAGAAATAAGTGGTTCATTTAGACTTCAATGTTGGTGAAGATGATTAGAATAGGCTTTGTGGAGGAGACAGACATTCAATTTGAACTTGGTGATGATTTGGTTTTGTCTGGGAGATAAACCAGTTGTGGGGAATTCCAGGTTGAGGAAATAATTGGACACAGGTAATGATTTGTAATAAAAAATGATTGGGGTAGAAATTGTACAAGTTGAGATTCATTCATGTTCCTTTTAGTTTTTATTTAAGTGATGCCTAGTAACTGGCTAGAATGAATATTTCACTGGCCAACTGGTAGCCTCAGTCCATTGTAGACAGAGCCACTGGGGTACTAACTGGACTATTACCTCGCTCTACTTTTAAAATCTTGGATTCCTTGTGGAACTAAAGTATAACCCACATTTTCTGACTCATAGAATTCATATGTTCTCATTCTTTTCAAGTGAATAATAGTCTCTGCAAGTTTTAGTTTGCATTAGATAGGAAGTCATTCCAAAAATTACCTTTAACATAACATGTTGCTTTATGAGTTTCAGAAATCAATGAAATTTTAATGACTCCTAACACCATATCCCAGATGCTCTCCTTTGCACATCCTGAACTGCTTCCTAAACATCACCCTAGAAACGTGCCACTGAAACCACACATTTTCAAAGCTAACAATACATCTTCTCTCTTGTACCTGCTCCTATTTTCTATCTTAAATTCACCACCAGTAATGCATGGCAGAAACATCAGTTGCTATAGTTTTTCTCTGCTTTTCACTTTGACCACCTTATGCTATATCTTTGCTTCTAGTCTCAACCCATCCAGTCCACCTTTCCTGTTGCACTCCAGGTGCAAATTTGATTATGTCCCTCTCCACAGTTAAAGCCTGCAGTCGCTCACAGTCAATAGTCTTAGAGCTTAATGGGTATCCAGGAAAGGTTATGAGAAGAAGGAAGAAGAGAGGAAGGATTGAGGAAGGAATGTATATGTGTTTGTGTGGGAAGGGGGACACGTTTGTTCCATGATAAAATGACAATGTTAGGTTGAACCATATTACACAGACTTTTTATCCTCCAAGATTTATCTGATTTTTACCAGCTAGTGCTTCTGAATCTCTCAAATGGCAACTATAGTACTCACCATTTCCAAAGCTCACTTGACTACAAAACCCATGTTTCTGAGGAATGCTGATTAATAACTTGTGGGACACTCATGTTTAGGGAAAGCTGCTCTTCCACACGCACTCTTTATCAAGGTGCTCAGAGCCTTCTTATTTTACCATAGTCTCTGAATCCTGGGGTGTTGATATTTTCAAACTAAGTCAACTTGTTGTTCCCCCCAAACACCATCCCTTTATTTCTAATATGTTTCATTCTCTTTCCTTTCTCCTGGGAAACAGACCAGAAAGGCCTCCTTTGTGATTCCTGCTAAAACACCCTCACAAAGGTTTTTCTCAGCTACTTTGTTTGACTCACATGTTGTCTGTACTATGATGGGAAAACTTGAAATGACAACCAGCATTTTATTTACGAGCAATTATTTATTGTTCATCTTGTGTCTCCTCAAATGATTAATGCAATGCTTGGGATAATTTGGTGTGAACAATTGCAAAGTCTATGGTAATCTTTTTTCTGGCTAGTACACATTGCCTTGAATGCAAGAAGATGCCACAGGAATCCTCAGGGAGAAGAAACCTACATTTGAGAAATTGTAAAGTAGGGCATCTTCTAAATCAGCTCTTATTCTACCCTGTGCATGTTGAGTCAGTATAGACTTCCTTTGGGAGGAGTGGAAACTAGCTTACATTCAATAAAACCAATTCCAGAAAAGATAAGTTAATGCATGGTTCAAACATTTGTGATTTCTAGACTCTCATTTTGTACTGCTTACTCAAAAAATCAGAGTTAAGCCTATTCTAATCAGTGTCCTGGAGATGGTTTATACTGGAGATCTTTTTAAAATGAAATAATACCAGAAGCATTAAATATTATTGTCACTATGGACTCTGAAAGTTACCGTATTCCAAATCTTTTATTTCAAAGTTAAAAAAGAAACTAGATTGAAGTCATTAAAAAACTAAAAAACATTTTTTAAATCAACTTGTGCTACTTAATGATTTAATTCTGACTTTTTGAGAGCCTGATGTTGGACCCAGGCCTTGTTGACTTTAATGGAGTCAATCTCAAATCTCATCTCTACAGGAATCAAGGGAAATTTCTGCTATAGACTTATTTGGCAAGGCTTCTCTGCCTCCATTTTCTCCTTTGTCAAATGAGCATTAGCTGTGAAGAAGTTTCTAGAAAAAAAATTGTTATTAATTTAATGTACACTTATTAGTCACATAGATAATGGGAAAGTTTGGATGCAGATTCAATTATTAAGTCCCCCTAAACTTTCAACAGTATCTAAATCAAGAAGGATGGTCCATTAATTACCTGTATTGGCAGGGAAGTCACTTGGGATACTTTGGAACAAAAGGAGTATTCATTAGTGGAAAAAGAAAATGGATGGAGCTTGAATCCTTTATTTCTCGGTTCCATGCCAACTTTGAAAATGGTCTAGCTGCAACTCTTAGCAATGGATTCCTGTAATTGTAGAGGATTTAATGATGTGTTTGGAACACCAGGGTATTACTTGCATTATCACCCACTAATGCAGCTACTGGTGTGATTTTTGATGCAAGGTACCCTTTCTTGAGCTAGGAAAACTTGTACCTCTTGAAGTTACTTTCTGATCCAATTTCTTTGTAAGTGCTGAAACCCAAGGCTAGTGGGGAAGCAGAAAAAGTTGTCACCCTTGGGCCTGTGCTACACAACTATCTCCTTTGGGTATCCAAGGCCTTCCATGCAGTACAGGTGCTTACCTGGCTTATGGTGAGTTTTTTTATATTAATGAAGGATGATCTTTCCAATATGTAGTGGTTTCTGGAATGGTCTCAGAATGCTGAAGTTCTTAACATCATATAGTTCATGCCATATGCTTTGATTTATGAAAGCTTTCAACAAGGTCAAGGTTTCTTATTCTATCAATCTTTCACTTTTCAAATATTTATTTTGAAATAAATATTTTGAGCGTGTCAGGCATCAGGACACAACAAGTATAAGACATGTGCTGACTCCAAAATACTTAAAATATAAGAGATAGAGGCAGGTAAAAACACTTGTGCTAGACTTTGAAATAGTGTGGTCTGATTGTACAGTGCAGAATCTTACCAAGTTATAAACATATTCCACTTATTGCACCTCATAGGGTTGTTTAGAGGAATAAAAGAAATAGCTCATGTAAAGTTACATAGCACTTGTCATATGTTAAATGCTCACTAAATGTTAACTGACATGATTGGTATTTTTATTACCATCATCCTATCACTCCATGTTGGAAGAACATAGTGGTTAAGCATGTTCTGTGGCTTACAGACTGTAATCAAATCCTGACTTGGATACTAAAAATGGTATGAACTTTGGCAGGATACATAACTCCCTCATACCTCTATTTCCCGGAAAATGGAGATTACCGTGGTAGCTCTCAGTGGAAAGTAACCTTCAAGAGAGCAAGGATGTTTTCTGTCTTATCTTTGCTGTAACCTTAGCTGATAGCTCTCTGCCTGCATATATTGAGGACACAATAACATTTTTCTTTTTAATATGGTTGTTTAAATTAATGCATTTTTCCATATTAAAAGCTCTTTGAACTCCTTTCATAAATTCCTATTCCCAATAAATTATTGAAATACATTGTTTGATTCTTCTTCCTAATATTTTATTTCAGAATTTGCATCTATATTCATAAATATGATTGGCTATAATTTTCCCCTTTTTTTTCTCTGTTATTTACCAGGCTTATAATGGCCTCATGGCATACTTTGAGGAATTTACTTTCTTTTTATTTTCTGGTACATATTATGTAAAACTAGAGGCCCAGCACATGAAATTCATGTGCGGGTACATTCCCTAGGCAATTAGGGCCATCTTCCCCAGCTGCCCGGTTCCCCATTCACCATCGGGTGATTGGTGCCTGATGGCCGGGGAAGAGACCAAGAGGTCGGTTGTTCCCACACGATCACTGGCCCTGCCCCCACTGTGGGTCACCCTCTGTGTGAGGGGTGACCAGTGAGGCAGGTGCCTTGGCCTGGCACTGCCTGCCTCCCCTGCCACCCATCCCTGGTTCCCCATTCACCATCAGGTGATTGGAGCCTACCAGGTGGGGAAAGGGACTGAAAGGTGGTCAGTGTGCCTCACAGTGACTGGTCTAGTGGTTGTTCCAATCATTCCGCCATTAGGGTCAATTTGCATATTACCCTTTATTATATAGGATAGAGGCCTGGTGCACGGGTGGGGGCTGGCTGGCCTGCCCTGATGGGGGCCCCTGATTGGGGTAGGGGTTCCCACTAGGGGTCGGGGCTGGCCTGGGTGAAGTGCAATGGCCCAGATTGGTGTGTGGATCCCCACTGGGGGGCATGGCCAGCCAGGGCGAGGGGCCATGGGTGGTTTGCAGGCCAGCCATGCCCCCGATCGGGGTGAGGGTCCCTGCTGGGGGGAAGGGGTCCCTGCTGTGGGGAGGGGATGGCCTGAGTGAGGGGCTGCTAGAGGTTTGCAGGCCGGCCATGCCCCTGATCAGAGTGGGGGTCCCTGCTGGGGGGTGGGGCCAGCCTGGTTGAGGGGCCGCTAGGGGTTTGTAGGCCGGCCATGCCCGCCGATTGGAATGGGGGTCACCACTGGGGGGTTGGGTCGGCCTGGGCAAGAGGCCACAGTCATTCTGGTCTCTGGTTGTTCTGGTCATTCTGCCATTTCGGTCTCTGGGCTTTTATTATATAGGATAAACTTCACCTATTTCCTGAATAATTAAAAGAACTCATCTGTAAAACTCTGTGTGCATGTGTTTGAATTTTAACTACTGATATAATTTATTTAAAGGTTGTATTTTAAAATCAGTTTTAACAAGTTTTTTCTTAAAGATCTTTTTAGGTGTTTGTCCTTTCCTTCTTATATGTATTTGCACGTGCGCGCATGTGAGAGTGTGTGCGCGCGCGTGTGTGTGTGTGTGTGTGTGCGTGTGCTCATGCATATGAGTGAAATCAGCTGTTAATCTAATAATAATTTGTGCACGTAATCTGTCTTTTATTTCATGTTTCTCTGACAATCATTGATTATCAATTATGCTTTTAATATTTGACATTTTCCTTACAGAGTATCTAGATATTGATTGATGAATTCTTCATGAGACTTAATGTGTTTTTTTTTTTCCAATCTGAAGACTTTTAGCTTTCTTTAACTCTTCTCTTTAATCTTTCAGTACCATCTCCTCTTCTCTTCCACTGTTAGCTAATGGCACTTCTTATTTCTCTCAGAAAACAGAAGCAATCAGCAGATACTTTTTTATCCTTCCACTGTCAAACTTCCTTGGTCCCCATTTATACTATCTTCTCTTATGATTAAAAAAACCCTTTGGGTTTTATTGTCCCTTGTTTCCTTGATCCCATTTCCTATTGCCTGTTCAAAATCATTCCTCATGGAATTGTTCTCTCTCTTTCCTGTACCATCTATGTCTATGTCTGTTGGTGAATTCCTATCAGGTGCAAACATGCTGTAACACTCTCACAGTCTCAGCTTTCAAAGAATTTACAATTTAATTTTGCATATAGGGGCAGAGTGTGATATTTCTCAGTAAATATCCACATATCCTATCCTCAGTTTGAGTGGGGTCAGTATTACTAATTCTTGCCAACTCTTAACTCTTTTGAGACAAATAAGAATGGTGTGGAATCTCCATGGTCTGATCTCTCTCTCTCTCTCTCCCTCCCTCTCTCTCTCCTTCCCTCCTCCCTCTCTCCCTCCCTCCATATCTCCACCCCCATTCTCCTATGCATTTAGCTTAAAGCAAAAAATTCTATTCTGAATGAATGAATCAATTCTATCAACTATCAGAACAGTGGTGTATTACTAAGCATTTCTGCAAAGGGTTTCTGATTAATCAAATCTTTGAAAATATGTCATTGTGTTTGGGTTGGTCATAGGGGCTAGGACTTTTTAAAATTTATATTCTTTATTGTTTAAAGTATTACATAAGTCTCCTTTTCCCCCCATTGACCTCTCCCCAACTGCTCCCATCCCCTAGTACATGCCCTTATCCCCCTACTGTCTGTGTCCATTGGTTATGTTCATATGCCTGCATATAAGTCCTTCGGTTGACCTCTTAACCCCCAACCCCTGTCTTCCCTCTTAGATTGGATGGTTTGTTCGATTCTTCTGTGTCTCTGGCTCTATTTTTGTTTATCAGTTTATGTTGTTCATTATATTCTACAAATGAGTGAGATCATGTGATATGATCTCCAACTGGCTTACTTTACTTAGCATAATGCTCTCCAGGTCCATCCATGCTATTGCAAATGGTAAGAGTTCCTTCTTTTTCATAGCAGGGCAGTATCCCATTGTGTAGATGTACCACTGTTTTTAATTCACTCATCTGCTGATGGGCACTTAGGCTGTTTCCAATTGTTAGCTATGGTAAATTGTGCTGCTATGAACACAGGGGTGCATATATCCTTTCTGATTGGTGTTCCTGTTTTCTTGGGATATATTCCCAGAAGTGGAATTATTGGGACAAATGGAAGTTCCCTTTTTAATTTTTTGAGGAAACTTCATACTATTTTCCACAGTGGCTGCACCAGTCTGCATTCCCACCAGCAGTGCATGAGAGTTCCTTTTTCTCGGCATCCTCACCAGCACTTGTTGTATGTCGATTTTTTGATGATAGCCACTCTGACAGGTGTGAGATGGTACCTTATTGTCATTTTGATTTGCATCTCTCAGATGATTTAGTGACTTTGAGCATGTTTTCATATGTCTCCTGGCCTTCTGTATGTCCTCTTTCAAGAAGTGTCTATTTAGGTCCTTTGCCCATTTTTTGATTGGGTTGTTTATCTTCCTTTTGTTAAGTTGTATGAGTTCCCTGTAAATTTTGGAGATTAAACCCTTATCAGAGATAACATTGGCAAATATGGTCTCCCATGCAGGAGGCTAGGACTTTTTAAACAGCTCCATATGTTCTGATTGTGGGTAATGACCAGAAATGAAATCCTGCCTTCTCGCCTGTCTCATACCATGGCATTGTAGCAGCGCTACCCATCATCCTCTTCTCCTCGGTGTTACATTCCTGGAGCCTGACAGTATTTCCATTTCACAGACTTCTCAACAACAGAGGAAGCCGGAGCCAGAGAAGGTGATTAGAAGCAAAACTAGGAGAGAGAACAAAGGTGTTTGCTTGTGTCTGGAAGACTCACAAGGTCACAGACTGGGGGGTAAGGGTGGGCTGATCTCTCTCCCTCCCTCCCTCCCTCCCTCCCTCCCTCCCTCCCTCCCTCCCTCCCTCCCTTCCTCTATATCTCCACCTGGAGTGACTCTGAAGGCGAACTGGCCCAGTGACAGCAGTGACTGAATGATTCAGAAGTAAATCCATGCTAACCTGGGTAAACACCTGAAAGGAAACAACTGCCGGGGACGGGACATTTTTTTTTTTTATTTTGGATGGAAAACATTGGAAAGAGAACTTAAACATCCTCAGCATCTCAATCTTAGTGCAATGGTAGAACCTGGTCATCACATTAACACATTAAAGGTCATTTATTCAAATTTACCAATTCTCCCACAAAAGAAATGAAGATCTTATTAAAAAGAAGGAAGCTTCAGAGGTTTGTTTCAACACTTGAAGGGCCAACACGAGTGCTCTTTTAATTGCTTCCCATGTTTTTCTTGATGGATGTTAAATACTCATAATCAAGTCAAATCCATTTTTTTTTTTTTTTTTTTTTTGCTGGTGAGAAGTGCTCTCTATCTAAGCAAAGACAGATAGTATTAGGTGTAACATGCTTTGCAAAGGTTGCCATGGTACGAGTTCATCTGTTTTTCACCTCCTATTTTTCCATAAATAACAGTGTGGAAGAGTGCAGAAAGTCCACATAGGAAAGATGTCTGGGGCTAGAGCACTCACTCAGTGTTCTGCCATGCAGGAGAGCCACCAGGCTTTACGTTAATGTATTTCCTACTAAAAGCTCCTTCTTTCTCTCTCTTTTTCTGGTTTGGGTGTCTTCAGTATTACCTTTGATTTTCAATATTAGACAGATGCAAGCATCAGCACCAAACACTGGCAGTTTTAATTGGTTTAATGAGATGGCAATGTGGGGTGTGTGTGTGTGTGTGTGTGTGTGTGTGTATGCAGCTGAATTTCAGTAGCAGCTCACTCCTTGTCAATGCCGACTGCCTTAATTACCTCAGATTTAGTAGTCATCAGATTTTTACAATGGGACAATGGGGTTTCAAACAGAGCTTTATTTTTCCTTTCCAGGATGGAAAACTCAGCCATCCCTTGTATGCCTACTGAAAATTTCTAACGCGTATGCATGGATTTCTTAAGCAATTCTCCCTTTTGGAGTAGGTCACTTTGAGGTGATGTGAAAATATCCCCCACCTCCCCTGAACAGAGCAACCTTTAATGTTCAGTTTAGAAAATGCCCATTTAGTGGTTGTTCTGTGTTCTGAAATGTTCTGGGGATTCAGAACTGATTAGGGTGTGGTCCTTGTCCTCCAGGCGTTATTCTGCTGGTTAATTTTCAGGACTTTAGTTTGGGTTCTCACTATGAAACAGTTTGCTAAACAACTAATCTCTGGCAGATGCCTCAATGTGCTTGTTGAAAGCTATGTAGGTGGAGTCCCAGGTCTGGGCGGCTTAGAAGGGAGTGAGACTGACTGACTCGTTTATCCCACAGCAGAGTGGTAGGAGGGGCACTGTTCTTGCTTAGTCAGTCCTCAGTACTTACCAGGGGACCAAGGCGGAGGTCAGAGCAGTAGGAGAGGCTTGTGGCCACAGTTATTTTGTCTCTGACTTAGAGGCTTCTGCTGCCTTTTAAGCCAAAGCAGCTCTGAAGTTTCTGCTCAACTCGGTCATTTTTAGGAAGGCCCTCATTCCTACCACCCCTCTGCTTTGGGATAACTGAGTCAGTCATGCGCTAGACTTAAAGAGCAGTTGTTGACTTGGGACAACACAGTGCCTCTGACACAAACATTCACTTTGAATATTCAGGGTGTTGGCCAACTGCCTGGCCAATCACAGGCAAGTGATCAGAATAGCACTTTATCTCAAAATATGGCACACAAGATTATTGTTCAATAAACTTTAAAAATGGTTTTGATTTTATTTTCATGTAACAGAAAAAAATATTAGCCAGTACATCAAATCCACAGTAGAGGTTAAAGTTAATTTCCCCATGCAAATAATTTTTTAAAAATGTAAATGTGTTTAAATAAAAATATTAAGTATAAATTGTTTATTATGTAGTCAGGAGAGACTGGCTGCTGTAACAAATAACTCCTGAACCTCAAAGACTTAATTTAATAATGCTTTTTGTGCATATCACGATCCAATGTGAGATGGCATCATTGCTCTGCTCAATGCGGTCATGGGAGCCCTAGTCTCTTTCCAACCACTGAGCCTCAGGGTCCTACACTAAATCATCTGAATATGGTCCAGAGATGTGGTCATAGGGAGAGCTTGGCGGATTACTAAGGAGTCATAATGGGCCAGGTCTGGGGACCGAGGTTATCACTCCCACTACATTCCATTGGCCAGGTTTCCATCATGTGGCCACACGACTTGAAAGGAGGCTGGAAACTAGTCTTGCTATGAAACAGTTTGTAAACAACTAATCTCTGGTCCACATCAATTTAACAAAGTTATGAAGGTTAAGCATGAATGGCTAGCTTATGCAAATGCTGATGGAAGAGGAAAAGAATGAACTCTGGGGGTTTGGTTTTTAAATGTTAGTCATAACACTGATTTTTTTTTATGTCTCAACACTATCATTTATAAGGTCATAGGCACTCTACCCAATTTCTCTGGGGCACAAAGGCTCTTCATGCCAAGTAAGGTCACCCTCCTTGGTAGACCCTGAGGTAGTGCTTTGCAATTGGTGGAGGTAAGGTTTCAACCCTAGCTGGTTGACTCCAAAAGTTCTTACTGCTCTATTATCCTGACTCTGGAAACATTCCTTTGGAATCATAAAATTAGGGGGAATGCTAGGAGCTCCTACAGGTTTAGTGTCATTCACGATACTTGCCATGAGTAGGTGCTCACCATATGTGAATTCCTTCCCCACGGTATCCCTTTCCTCTTCAGATTTCTCTTTAAAAATTTGGAAAGAGACCTTTGTCATAGAGGCAACCTTGTCAGTAATTTAAGTGATGAAATACTCCCCCCAGGGAGAAGGGTGTCTTCTCTTTTCCTGTATTGACATGCTTTCCATTTCATGACATATTTTAAATTATGCCCACATAAGAATTTTAAATTATCAACTATATATATATATATATATATATATATATATATATATATATATATATATTTAAATACACAAACCAATTACATTTGATCATGCTAGATTAAACTAAAAAGAGTTAAATTAAGATGTCATAATAAAACCATGTCTACAGTGGCCCCAAATAATATTTTTGGTGGGTTGGAAAACCTTGTTTTTAACCATGTCTATTTGGTTGGCACTTTCTATGCAGGCTTTTCCTTTGACATTTAGTTAGGACAATGATAAGACATAAAGTCACATAAAGGAGGCAATTGCTCTTTAATTTTGCCTTCAACCCGAGGCAAGAATTTTTGAAGCCATTTCAGGTTTGTAGGATTAAGTTTTACATTCATTTGCACATTTTCTTATTCAGCCACAGTCATTAAATTCCCTTAACCTATTGAGAAGTTCCTACTGTAACTTAAAAAGATCTCATCCTAAAATAGATTCTAAAACTAATGAAACGTAGCAAATCTATACAGTAACCAAATAATATTCTCCTCTCAATGAGCACAGGAAAATTCCATTGTATTGTGAATGGGGAAAGTCTATGACTAGTCGGGAGGGAAATTAATCATAACACAAGCACCAGCCATTAGTGCCTTACATTTTCCCCACTGAGACATCTGCTGGGGAATTTGATCTTCCCTAAGACAGAAATCTCATAGGTCACAGTGATACCCCAACATTTCTGAGTCAGTTTAAAATTTCTCGTGGACTGAGAAATTACAGAAATGTGTGTTAATGTTAGTAAAAAGAGGGTGATGGAGGACATGGGTAATAATGTCAATAATTTTTAAAAAAGCCACTCATTTACTTGGAACTTGCTAGACCCTGAGGTAGTGCTTTGCAATTGGTGGAGGTAAGGTTTCAACCCTAGCTGGTTGACTCCAAAAGTTCTTACTGCTCTATTATCCTGACTCTGGAAACATTCCTTTGGAATCATAAAATTTGGAATTACAAAGAAGAATTCACAGTAGTGTTCTGCCCACTTCCTATGAGACTAAAAAATTCAATTATTCTCTCTCATTTGGAAAACCAAGATTAAAACACTTGGCAAAATAATAGTTTTCCTATCTGTGTAGGTTATTATGTGGACTACAGGTTCATTTGGGGCACTAGAGAAACTGAATGGCTTAATGGTCTTTGAAAATAGATCATTTGGCTCAGATATAGTTCCTCTGTCTTAATGAACCAGGTCAATTGTTAGTGAGGTTGAACGCCATTTGGAATTCATTCCATTTCATTCCATGAGTTATAGATTAATCTAACCTAACAATTACTGAGCACTACAGTGGGCAAAAGCACATTCCAATGTTTCATAGGAGCTGCAAATATAAATAAGCTGTGGTCTTGGTCAGCTGGAAATTCTTGACAGCAGGTGATAGAAACTTAAGAAGGAGAAAAGGAGGAGGAGGAGGAGGAGGAGGAGGAGGAGGAGGAGGAGGAGGAGGAGGATAAGTGGATTGGCTTCTCTAACTGCAAATCGAGGGGTATACTTCCAAGTGGTGAATGATTCCATCAGGAGTTGGTTTCTCCCCATTTCTCAGCTACTGCTATCCTTGAGTAGGGTGTCCTTGTAGGTAAGATTGTGTCCTGTAGCTCTGAATTCAGAGCTTTCTAGTTTAAGAACTCCAGTGTAAAAGGAAAAAAAATTTTCTGAATAGTTCTGTACCAATCCCCAGTGTAATTCTCATCAACCTAGATTGAGTAATAAGCCTACTCCCGAATCAATCCCTAAAATGAAGGGATGCCACACTCTCCTGAACCTGTACTAAGTTCTCTTGTACCCATTCATGGCCAAGGAGTGCCATCTGCAGCTACACCAGAAGAGATGTAGAGAAGAGGTTGTTTCTTAAAGGGTCATGAATTTAAGCAGAAAACTGGATGTCCACAATAGAGAGCACTTACCTGGGCCATGAAAGAAATGCAGGGTGTGGACACAGAGAGAGGAGGATGGGATGTATTCCAGGTGGAGAATCCAGAATGAATGTGGTGGTTAATTTTATGTGTCAACTTGCTGGTAAAACATTAGTTCTGGGTGTATCTATGAGGGTGTTTCTAAAAAAGGTTAGCATTTGAATCTGCAGACCGAGTAAAGATTACCCTCACCAATGTGGGTGGGCATTATCCAATCCATTGTGGACCATGTAGAACAAAAAGGTGGAGGAAGAGAGAATTGAGATGGGACATCCATCTTCCCCTGCCCTCAGACATTGGTGCTCCTGGTTCTTAGGCCTTTGGACTCAGATTGAATTATATCATTGGGTTTCTTGGTTCTCCGTTTTACAGATGGCAGATTATAGGCCTTCTTGGCCTCTATAATCATGTGAGTTAATTCCTTTAATAAATCTCCTCCTATTGATTATGCTTTTCTGAAGGACCACAACTAATACAATGAATAATGACACAAACATAGGAAATTTAGTTTGTTTAAAGACATAGATTGCATAAGGAGGTTTAGTAGGTGATAGGGTGGGGTCATATTGTAGAGGGTTTTGGATTCCAAAAAAAGAACTTGATTATATTTAGGAACAGACATATGAAATAAGATATTTCTCATTACTTTAGAGCCAACACATAAAGTGCCTAGTATATAGCTGGATCTCATTAATTAATTGCTGAAGGAACATCAATTTTGTCATCAAATGTCTAATCATAGTTCACATAGTTCACTCTGTTGGGTGCTTCTGTACATTAGACACTATGAAAAGTGCTTTATAGGTATCTCATGGGTCATCAAGAAACCATATGAGGGAAATGTTTTGTGTATTCATTTTATAGATGAGAACTGTGACATTATAAAGGTCAGGTGGTAGAACCAGGGCTTAAACTGAGGTCTGTGCATTCAATTCACGTACTTACATCACAGCAGTGTGTCTCCATGTAATTTGTGCAACACCTGAAAGAATGTCAAGAGCTTTGCATATATACACTGTGTTACTCGGGCCTCACTATAATGTATTTCCAGGAGGTAGATATTATCATTTCCATTTTATGGCTGATAAAATGAAATTACAAGAGAAGAAGTAACTCAACCAGAATCTCAGAGCCAGTAAATTGAGGTGATTGACTTATATTCAGCAACTCTGTGCCCAAAATCTACTCACTTTTCCTCATACCAATCAGTTTCCCAGCAGCTACCAGGCCATCAAGTGAGCATGGTGAGGAAGATGATCTGTTGGGTTTGTGTGTGCACCAACTCTAACATTCAGAGGTTCTAATATACCAACAAAATATTGAACGTGCATGGACCTTGTCTTATTTCTTTCAAATATTACAAAATGTGAGCCATGCAGGCTGAAATGTCTAGGTCACTGGGATAAGATCATGACTTTAGTTGATGTGTTGCTGTTTAAATCTCATGAAAATGGGTCTTGGTTAGCTTTCTTTGTGTTGTTTTTCTTCTTCATGCAAATATCCACATATTCTCTGCATTAGAGATCCTTGTACATTCCACTGAACATCAAGTATGAATTGGCCTATTCAGGGAGAGCCACCAGAGGCACTTGGCAAAGTCACTGGCTTGTAAACTGCTTTGAGTTTGTAAGTCAACATATGCAAATATGACATATTCAAAGCATCTCATAGGATCAAACCTGTGAACAAATTAGGGATGGAGATACTGACCTATTTTTGTTTCATTTGACTGTGAAAGTCAAAAGAGAACAAGGATCTCTTTTTGAACTTGGTGCATTTACTCCTAGGATGGTTACAGTGAGGTGATAACTTGACAATTACCATGATAAAAACAACTATAAAAACACCTAACATCAATTAAAGGCTTGTTGTGTTCCAGGCACTGTAGCAACTAGTGTATATGAGAATCTGCCTTTTAGTGTGGAGACTTGACTTGCTTTTAGGTCAGAGAAGGCTTTGTTGGGTCTTTTAATTTTATTGACACATGACAAACACATCTACTGTTCTTGACAAGGACCCAAATGACTGAAGTTATTCAAATGCCCATGCTGCTGATGGCAGTAATAAGTCATCTGTGTAGTGATTTAAATTGAACATATATTTTGCATCCCTGAAAATATTAAATTTTTTTCCAAAATTTTGGTTTAAATTCTTCTATGTCTAAACATTATTTTTTGTTTTAGGACAATTTTTTTTTCATGTTTTCTTGGCTAAGCATTTGCTCCCAAGAGATCAGAGTGGAAGGCAGACCACACATGAGGTACATGTTGGCTTGATCTTTGCCTCACCTGGCATTAAAGGAAAGGCTAAGAAAAATATTTGGGATCAGCTTGCACAGAACAGTCCTGGTGGGACCACTGATATCTACAGACCGAGTTGACTAGCCCTAAATTAACAAGTATTTTAGAAATAGACTGCTAGATAATTGTGATGATCAGACCCTGGGACTACATCACACCTTGTGGTTGGGGATGGAATTCCCAGGGATGGGAAAGGATATTGTCCCTGCTAGGAGCTGTGGGGGGAGTCTAGTCCCAAGCCAGGGATATATGACAGAGCTTAAAGTGTAGAGAGGTAGCACTTAATACATTCTACTTTATCCTTTCTCTCTGAGGCTGGTAGGATGAGAGGGCTTGGTGATTAGGTGGGATAGTTAAATTTGTGGAGATGGACATTAATTCCAAGTGGAGTTGTGCCAGGAATTATGCAAGAATTCAGGGGCAGATTTGGGTTTGAGTAGCCACTTCTACTGAAAGAGTAGTTGCTTCTAGGTAGCCATTAAAGAAGTAACATAGGGCAAATTAATGATTCAGCTGTCTCTCCAAGAGAGAAAAATTGACAAGTCAATTGTTGAAAGAGACCAGTCTCTAGCCAGGATGAAGAGCATAATAATAACAGGGATATAAACAAACCTTTGTTGAACCTTCATTGAAGTACTGTGTTTCATTCACTATGGTAAGCCCTAGCTTCAAGCCAAGTGACTTCTAGTCTGTGAGATGCTCACACTTCGAGAGGCAGAGAAGAACTGGGACTACATGTGAGAACAGAAGATTCACACCTCCCTTCTCACCAAGAGAGAGTTAGAGTTACCAGTTATTGAAAGTGTAATTTCACATACTGGTCAACATACTGTTGAACTCTAAGTTCTTCTCTTTGGATTTCTTTCTCTGGACAAGAATTTTACAGCTGAAATCATATAAGTTAAATGTGAGTGCTGGGTACTATACTTGCATTATCTTATTTAATCTTTCTAACACTCTTACAAGGTAGATAGGTAGCAGCTATTATTTTACTCATGTTATACCTAGATAAGCAGGATAGTGAGGTTGAGAGACTTGCCCAAAGTCATATAGCAACAAGTGGGATGTCTGACACTTAGGTCCCAGGAGGAGGAAGGTAAAAATAACAGCACAAGCTCTGTGTCCCTTTGCCCATGTCCAAGGCCATAATTCACTGTCAAGAGTTTCATGACTTCTTGATGGGACTATTGGAAAAACCCACCAGTTGGTTTTACAGGCTAAATTCTCTAATCCATTCTGTCATTTTTTCTTTCCTATCTTGTTCATCCTCTGCTATAGACTGATGTTTGTATTCCTCCAAAATTCATATGTTTAAACTGATTCTACAGTGTGATAGTATTAGGAGGTAGGGCCTCTGGGGCAGGAATTAAGTCAGGGGCAGAATTCTCATGAATGGAATTAGTGCCTATGAAAGAGACCCCAGAGAGCTCCCTTGCTACTCCTGCCATGTGAGGACACAATGAGAAGACAGCCTTCTGTGAACCAGGAAGTGATTCCTCACCAGACACTGAATCTGCCAGGGCCTTGATCTTGGACTTCCCATTGTTCAGAAGTATGATAAATAAATGTCTGGTGTTCTAAGTCTATGATATTCTGTTACAGCACCCAGAACAGTCCAAGACATCCTCCAAAATGGCTCCCACTTATATTGAAACTAGAGGCCTGGTGCACGAAATTCGTGCACCGGGGTGGGGGGATGTTCCTCAGCCCAGCTTGCACCCTCTCCAATCTGGGAACCCTGGAGGGATGTCCGACTGCCGTTTAGGATCCGGTAGGATCTGGCCTAAACAGGCAGTCAGACATCCCTCTCACAATCCAGGACGGCTGGCTCCCAACTGCTCGCCTGCCTGCCTTCCTGATTGCCCCTAACCACTTCTGCCTGTCAGCCTGATAACCCCCTAACCACTCCCCTGCCAGCCTGATTGATGCCTAACTGCTCCCCTACCAGCCTGATTGCCCCTAACTGCCCTCCCCTGTGGGCCTGGTCCCCCACAACTGCTCTCCCCTTCAGGTCTGGGTACCCCTGAACTGCCCTTCCCTGCAGGCCCGGTCGCCCCCAACTTCCCTCCTCTACCATCCTGGTCACCCCTAACTGCCCTCCCCTGCAGACTTGATCACCCACAACTGCCCTCCCCTGCTGGCCTGATCCCTCCCAACTGACCTCCCCTGCTGGCCATCTTTTGGTGGCCATCTTGTGTCCACAGGGGGGCAGCCATCTTGTGTGTTGGAGAGATGGTCAATTTGCATATTACTCTTTTATTAGATAGGATGCTTATTATCCTAAAGCATAATAGCCCCTTTCACATCTCTTTTGCCTTTACATCTCTTGTCCTTGTTGCCTAGGGTATCCTTGGGTATCCTTATCTCTTAAAAATCAGGCCAGCATTAAGTCTTCCAGAAAAGCAGCATAGCAGAGTGGTTAAAATCATGGGCCCTGACTCGGCCACTGAGCATCTTTGGGAATTCACTAAGCTCTAGTTTTTGTTCTCATCTCCAAAATGGCGCCAGCACTATTACCTACATTATAGGATTATTAAAAGTCTTAGACATAAAGGGCTTTACATAGTACATGCTGAATAAATATTGCTAGTCTCCCTGATTCTTCAAGTGTAATTTATCACCTCAGATGGGCTATAGAGAAGATATTCATATCTCTCTTATAGACTTCATGTTACCTTGCAATTATCTGTCTAAATATCTCTTCTTGTACCACCCTATTTCCCATCAATAATAGCATAAAAGCCTTCTGCCTCAAGCTCTGCCTTCTGGAAACTCTAGGCTATAACAATTGGACCAGAGAAAGTCCTAGAAAGCAGACCTGAAGAATCTGTTTTGGAGCTGGGTTACTTGATGATTGGATGGCAAAGTGGGGCCTGTACTGGTGGTGGTTAGTTGAGTAAGAACCCCTGGCAGGCAGTGGCATTCCTATTACTGGTATTTTCACCTCCTGCAGTAATTCAGATGAAGTATTAGGAGTAGGTGAGACGTTATTTTATGCAAAGTCTCTGCTGAATAAACAGTATGGGGAAAACGATAATTACGAGGACATTGGAGTGGATTCATTGCATTGTGATCCTTGGTGAAAGAAAATGACGGACTCAGAGCCGTGAATTGCTTGAGGCATGCTGTGCGAGTCAGAGGGGACTTGCGGCTGATTTGCAGAGCAATGGTGTATGGTGTGGCTGGGGAACAGCCTCTGTAGAGAGGCAGGAGACAGAGCTGCACATAGACCCAGTGCACAGCCACTGGCATGTTTCCTCTGTTAGGAACTCCATAGCGAAAGAGGAGGGGCCTCGAAACTGGCCAGGGCACAACTGGGTGGAGGAGCCTGAGGATCTTGACCCCTGAGGTTCCCTCAAATGTCTCATAGGAAGGAGCAGGCACCTGCCTCTTGCCAGCCTGTCTTTGCCTGGAGACCATGTGAGGCTCTCCCCTAAGACAGGGCCTCGAGCCTAATTTTAAATTAAACTTCATCATTGGTCTGTATGTATAAGAAAGAACAGTATATGTAGGGTTCTGTGCCATCCATGGTTTCAGGCATCCACAGGGGGCCCTGCACCCTAACCCCCGCAGGTAAGGCTGCTGTGTAAAAATCAATGTAAAAATGTAAATGTGTATTTATTTATTCCCTGGCAGTGGCAAATGGCTTGGCTGGAAGGAGGTTTTCTACGCTCATGGGGAACCGGTGATTGGACCTGTGATGTCAGCTGGCCTGTCTCTAGCGCTGCTTGCCACAGCCTCCAGGTGACCATAATTTCCAAATCATAAAAATAAGGGTTCTCTTTATTTTACAAGTTCCCTTCTAACCTAACCACCCTTTAACCATATTCAATCTTTGTTGTTGCTAAGATGTGCTTTTTAAACTAAAAAGGATACTAACCATCCATGTTTCTTCGTTAAGATCACAGGGAGACAAAAAGAAACTACAGGTATCAGTTAATTATGATTCTTTCTTGCTATGGAATACTTTAACTCCATTAAAACAAAAACAACAAAATGAAACAACAACAAAGAAAAAACACCAGCCTGCATGAGTAGAGGAGATCTCCAAGAAAGATAGATGTTTAAAGGGGGAAAATAACCAAAAAGGAAAAATTCAGAATACTGTGAGGACTAAGATCCTTTTAGCATAAATAAAAAATAAATATTTGGCTATACAGCAACATTGAATGATTTGATTGATTAATTGGTTTAATACTTTTAAAGTGCTTCAAACTGGCTGGCCCATGGTACAGGCTCTGTAAGTTCTAGCTTATGTTATATATACCATCATGTCTCATACACGTATTTTAACTTGGTTACTATTTATTAGTGGTGGTGTGGTAATGCTTGCGGAGGGGGGGATGGGTGTGGGTCATAGACAAGTTTTTACCTTTCATTCTGTTCCTCTGTGTATGGTTGTTTTTCTAATCAGATTCACATGTTATACTCTTCCTCCTTTTTCTCTTTAAAGACTCAGGGTTCATTTGGGCAATGAGGTTATCAGCTATTTCTTGTTTTCTCCCTGAGACTTCTTTATTTTAAAATATAAAAATAAATATGGATAACGACAAAATAAAAAAACCCCACACACCCAGATATCAATTTAAAAGGAGGAAATGTTTATTCTGAATGTGAAACAAGAAAATTGTGGGTTTGTGTCAGATAAGTCAGGTTCTGCTCACGTGGGAACTTGAGTCAGTTCAGTTAGCTTTTCTTGACGTTGCTTTCCCTATCTGTAAAATGACAGCTACTATGCAGAATTGTTGTGAGGATTAAGTGAGGTAGTCCTTTCAATATACCAGAAAAAACATCTGTATGTATATATCAGTATATGTGTGAGAGGTGGTTAGCTCCATGACAGAATTGTATGTGAGAATAACCAAATGCAATATTCTGAATGCAGAGGTTTGCAAGTTGGAAATTCCCAACAAACATCTCTTTCCTGTTTCTTTGTTGGAAAGACAAATAAAGAGAAAAGAGAAGACATTTTAAGACCAGGGACACATCCTAAGCTCATGCTTTGCCTAAAATTCTAGTCTTGTGACGCTTTCTTTCTCATGGACGCACCGTTCCCCAAGTCCCTAAGTGTTCTTGTGCCACTCAGCGTAATTGGCTCATTAGGCTGCAGTGTGGCCCCTCATCCCGCACCCACATCTCCCCAGTTATGCTGGACAGAGATACAGAGCTAGCTCTCTATTCAGGGACCGCACAGCTTGCTATTTTTTGCATTTCTCTAAGTCAAAGGAGAGGACACAAAAGGATGTTTTCCTGAGTTAATTGGCTGTACGCTCTCCTGAACTGATGGGTATGGAAGCCTTTCAAGGCCATGTTAATACTGCCCCCATGTGGTCAAATTTAGAAAGTTCCTCCCAAATCCTTCAGTCAGAGAGGAAAAACCTAGTCTACAAAGTATGGCCCCAAACGGGCTTAAAGACCTTTGTAGGGTGTTGGTTTCCTAGGAAAAAACAGTGATTGTTTAGATGGAACAGTTAATCAAGTCTTGCATAGGGAGGGCTAGTGTCCTTGATTTTGGAATTAGCTGCTAATTGCCCCAGTAGTGTAACTATAGTTTTAAAATTCAGAATCTTTGAGGTTTCTGCTCTAGAAAGGCAGGGTGAAAATCCCTCCCCTCCCTATATCATGGGGTTTGTGAAATAGAGCAAAACAGGCTTTAAATGCTTTGGAATTCTGGACGTGATGTTGATGAGAATGTGTGGGAGCAAAGTGGAACTTGCCAGCAAAAGCACTGTCCCTTTTTAGGACATGCGCTGAACCAAGTTTTTAAATGTCTTGAGTCCATGCTTCTTGTTCTAAAGAAGTGCTGTGAATGGTACTCCAAACACTTGCTTTACACTGGGCTGTTACATGACTTGTTAGTTGAAAATTGCTTTATAGAATGTAAAATGCAATATTAATCTTAGCTTGCATAATTATGAAATATTTGAAAATAAACTTCTGAGCTCCTATGGTGAAGGGTCCCCCTGGTTCTGACTTGCTCACTGACTTTCTAGGTAAAATTGGACAAGGCAGGTGTCCAGGTCGGAGGGTATCCGTTTTCTCATCTCTCACACGTGGAAAATAGCTTTACTTTGCTCATCACTTTGAAAATATTATTGCCACCAGCCTTTTGGGGAGAAATTGTAAAGACTATGTGTTGAGTGTGTTGCTGGGATATGCTTTTCCTTTCATGCCAATTACAACTACTTTTTTCCTTCTGTTAACCCTTAATAGGGTCACCCACAGGTCACAGATTCACTTCAAAGTACATACATAATCCCTATGAAGTCATGCCTCATTTACTCTGAGTTCTGGACGCAAGAGCTAGGATCCCCCTAGCCCCGAGGACTGGAGAGCTGAAAGTCTTCAGCTGGAGAATACAGCGTGGCTTCCTTGTGGCAGGTGGCGCTTCACACAAATGCACGCCTGCAGATCCCTGGCTTTACTGTGCCTGTCCAAATGCATTTGCTGAGTAACGTGGATGAAGAGAGTGAATAATTTACAAAGAAAACTTTCCATCCTCCCTCCAACATTAGCAATAAGAGCACACTCTGTTTTCCTTTCCCCGTTTCTCCGTTAAAAGGATGTTTTGCATCAGAAAATGCAGTTCTGTTCCAACTGGCGTCAACTGAGGTCACGCTACGTAGAATAGAACCTCCCCTGAGTCTAGTATGACGACAGCCACCCACCTGTACACACCTCTCTGGCAGCTCTTCCTGGAACAGAGGATCAGCACTGTGGACGTGGGGTGTCTGTGCTGCTGGGGCCCTCAGAGCAGCTTCACTTTAAGGGAATGGAGGAAACACTTACACACACACACTATTTCTGCAAGAATACACAGAGACCTTAAAAGAGTTTAGCTTTGGGGAGTGAGAATGTGAGTGGATAGTTGTGGGAGGATTCGGGCACATCCATTGCTACTTTTCAAGTTTAATGCTATTTTTCTTATGATGAACATGTGACTGTATATCACTTATCATATGTAATAAAAGGCTAATATGCGAATAGACCAAACAGTGGAACAACTGGAACAACCAAACAACTGGTTGCTATCATGGTGGTCAGTGCACACCAGGGGGCATGTGCAGAACATGGTGGGCGTTGGCCACGGCAGGATGGTGGAACAGGTGAGCGGGGGCGCCAGACCAAGGTGGGGCACTGGTCGCTGTCATTGGGGCGAGCCTCTGGTGGTTACTGAAAATTCTTTGCTCTTGCATGCCATGGTCCTACCCTGTGCTCACATCTATAGCTGGCGCTGGAGCCACCGTTCCCACCCGCTGCTGGTGCCCGGCGCCAGTCCCGATCACTCAGTGCCATCAGCAGGTGCGAGTGGTGGCTGCCAGCCCTGATAGCCCCTGAGGGTTTCTCCACATCCCCCTGCTCCTGAGGAGCGATCAGGGCAGCAGCTGCTGCTCGCACCCACTGATTGTGCTGGCCCCAATTGCTCTGTGCTGTCAGTGGGTGCGAACAGGTCCAGTGCATCCACTCATGGGAGTGACAGTGGGAGTGGCGGCAGATAAGAGACCAGGGGCCGTGGTGGGAGGGGTCGGGTGGGGGCACGGAGGATGGGTTGAGACCCACTCCTGTGCCTTCCAGCCTCTCGGTCTACAGTTCCTTTCAAGGTGCACAAATTTATGCACTGGGCCCCTAGTATATTATACAAAGGATACCATGTACATATTAAACAGAATGGTGGAGTTCTGTATGTACAGATAGCACAGGCATTTCAAGGTACTGTCAATGAAAAAATGAAGTTGAAGAATAATCCATGTAGAGATATTTATATGTAATACATATGCATGTATATATTTAGAAAACTATGAGTCTATAAAACTGTATAGTTAAAATTATTATCTACAGAAAACATAGATAGCATTAAATTTTTTTCTTCCATATTCCCACTTTTTTATTAGGTTTTTTTATATCAAACATGCATTTATAGATCACTTACATAATTGGATATTTTTGTACAGATCGATCAGATTGGGTGATTGTTTCCTGGGCTTTTTTTGACAGTCTCTGCCCAGGCCTCATTCACTCCAGCCTGGGCCTACTTACTCAGGGCTGGTTAGGGGGCCTGCATCGTCCAACCATAACATTCTGACATAAATGTTTATTAAATGGATAGATAAATGGGAGGAAGAAGGGAAGGGTAAATATTCAGAAGAGAGATGGTCCAATTAGAGCTTAATAGAGAACAAAGGTGTATGAGTTTTTATTCAGCTCTATGGAAGAAAGGATTCCAGTTCCATAGAGGCAGATCTCCGTAGGGGACAAGGATTTTTCACTGGGTTTGCCATGTTGTTCTTATAATCTCTTTTATATACACCAGAAAAGACAATTAGAACATATGCACAAGTAAAAATTAAAATCCCATGTATAATAATAAACATTTTAATGTATGGGAACAAATCAAAGAATTATGTAGGAACTATGTAAAGGAAACCACGAAAATTTACTAAAGGACATGAAAAAGTACCGGAATAAATAAGAGACATTTAATGTTACTGGGTGGGAATACACAATAATGAAGTTATGCTAATTATCCATAACTTATCTATATGATGCAATTACAGTGAAAATTCCAATAGAGTTGCTTCCTTCCCTTTTCTTCCCTCTCCTTCCCTTCCCTCTTCTACACTGGCATTTTATTTTTTAGATTGTTGAGTGCTTCGCTCTCCCCAGGTTCAGAAATCTTGCATCTTCTGTTCTTTATGCAGAATTTCTCTTTTATGAGATCTTTAGGAGGCTGCCTCTTTCTGTCAACACAAATCTCAGTCCACATATCACTATCTCTAAGAAATTTGTTAACCACACAACTTAAAAGTAACTTAAAAGTCACCCTCTATTACATTACCTGCTGTCTTCCTCAGCACACGTGTTATAATCTAAAAATCTGTGTGTATATATTTTCGTGCATATTATTTATTTTTTCCCCACTAGCAAGTAAACTCATGAGAGCAGGGGCATTCTCTGACTTAATTCCACTACATTTATTACCCCCCTAAACTATTGCCAGGCACAAGGAAGGACAAGTTGCTTAACTTTTTCCAGCCTCAACTTCCTCATCTGTAAAATGGGGATAAGGAGAGGACCAAATTATAGATTTCTTGTGACTAATAAATGAGTTAATAGATAATGATACCTTCAAACATTGTCTGGCCTACAGTAAACTCTCAATAAATGTGAGTTATCTTTTACTAACTCTACAACATTATTTTCATATCTGAAGTCCTGACATAGAAGCTCCTTTACTTATGAGCATCTGGTTTCTGAAAGGCTTTTCATAAGTTATTTGCTTGTAAGTCTGAAGTGATACTCCAAGGGCTAGTGTGAGTGCCTTGGTGTGACATTTGGTTTCACAAGAGAACTATGCAGGTTGATGATATTAGTTTTGATGATGTCATTTGCAAAAATAGTATTACTAATTTTCTTACCAACTATTGTTTAAATTTTTCTTCTTTCTACTATCAAAATTTTAGGGCTTGTCTTTTAAGCACTTTTGCTGCATTTTAAAGCAGACAATAGCATAACCACATGACAGGAGATGGGCTCTGTGGCGGTTGGCATAGTTGAAGGCTTTGCTCCAGCAAATAACTGTTCCTATCTCTTTATTGACTGCTACTTACCTTGTACCAGGCACTGTTGTAGTCTCGGGGAATGAACAGGGCAGACTGGTTCCTGTCCCTTATAATTTACATTTGTGTGCTTATGGAAGAGCACATATTAAAAATTTTATGTAGAAGACTGTGCATTTCCAGATGGGATTTGGCTGTGTAAAGATTCTGCATCTCACTGTCTGCTAGGATTGTTTCCTCGTTAGTAGAACACCGCCCTTGCTTTCAGCATTAGATATGGATGCGCCATATGCTAAGTGGTTTGACATTTCAGTCTGATTTAAACCGATTGACGTTGACAGCTTCATGCCAAAGCGTGTTAATTCTTAATCAGAAACAATATCCCCTTGGACCAATGAATGTATTTAGCATTAATTGGCAGTGGCTGCCTGAAAGCTTTCTATAGGGAGCTAAGGACAGAAAGCAGAACTCATCTTAGGGGAAAATGTGTATTTTTGAAGCAGCCACGTAAAAGACAATTTACTATCCCTTTGTATAATCTACGGTGTATTCACTGACCGTTCGTGCCTTCATTCCAGGAGCATTCAAGACCACTCACATGCATACTAGGGGCTCTGGGGATACAAGGACACCGTGGCCTTCACGGAATTCATGGTCTGATGGTGGAATCATATAAGGAAACACATAATTAGATCTGTTCCTTTATGGTCTACAAGATGACATGGTGCCACCTCCTTTGGTCCAGTTGAACTAATTCTGTAGGAGATGGCTAGTTGTTGGGCACAGGAACTAGAAATGGATGTCTCTGCATAGAGTGCCCCCCTGCCCCCCTATCTGCAGGGATACGTTCCAAAGCCCCCAGTGGGTGCCTGAAACCATGGATAGTATCAAACATTATATGCTTTCTTTTTTCCTGTACCATACACACCTCTAATAAAGCCTAATTTATATGTTAGGCAGTTTCACGGATGGGAGATTTGTTCTCACTATAGATCTTAGCAACCTCAGCATACAATTATTTTTCCTGTCAATAACTTTTACCTTTTCACTTACAACCTCAGCATACAATTATTTTTCCTGTCAATAACTTTTACCTTTTCACTTACAAAAGCACTTTACATTCTTTCCAGCATATCCAAATTGCTAATATCACTACTCTTATGCTTCGGGACCCTTATTTAGTAAAATAATGGTCACTTGAGCACAAGGACTGTGATCCTACTGAAGGCGATCTGATAACTGATGGTTCCTCAGTGACCCACGTGTGGGTAGCTTACACAGTGTGGATCCTCAGTACAAAGGGAGGATTTGCATCCTGGGTGGTGGTGGTGCAGGGGGGTGGGGGGGGAGGCGGTGGAGCAGGGCAGCGTGAGATTTCATCACGCTACTCAGAAGGGCACGCAATTTAAAGTGTGTGAATTGTTTATTTCTGGGAATTTTCATTTCATATTTTTGTGCCGTGATTGACCATGGGTAAATGAAACTATGTATTGGTGAAATCATTGTTTGTTCTATTATTCAAATTCTCTGTCAGGACTCTCCCTATCAAGATATATTCAAAGGCTCCATTGTCACAGGACTAAAAAAATGTAGATTTCATGGGAGAATACAGCGGCCAACGTGCATAGGAGGGTCACAGGGAACCCAGGGGGAAAGATTGCTGGATACCATGGTTCTCCCAGTTTCTCACACCAGATACCTGGGTGCTATCCTTGACTTCTTTCTGTCAATCACTACATCCAATCAGTCACCAAGATCTGCCAGTCTTCTCTCTCCTACACATCTTTCTGGTATAGAAATATCTTTCTGGTCTACTTTTAATTAGTCTGCATTGTAGCTTTGGCATCAGTGGCATTAAAGTTCTCTCTGGTGATTCTAGGCATGACAAAGTTTGAGAACCACCGGCTTGAAAATAAATCAGAATCTTCCAGGGTGAGGCTCAGGCATGGATATTTTACTAAGGCTTCCCAGATGACACCAGTGTGCCCCCCCCCCCCCTGCTGTAGTCCTATAGTAGCACATCTGTGACGTCAGTGTCCATACACATCACCGGGGAACCTGTGAAAATGTGGATCATGATTCAGTATGTCTAGGATGGCACTGAGATTCTGCATTTCTGCAAACCTGCCTGGTGATGCCCATGTTGCAGGTCCGAGGGCCACACTGTGAGCCGCAAGTAGAGTCGAGTCCTGCAGGTGCCGCATAATGGCCCATGTGCATCCCAACCACTGCCCCTCTGATTCACCGGGGATGTTGCAGCCATGGTGATCTTCCTGCCATGACATCACTGCTCCCCTTAAACATCGTCTTCCAGTTACTAATTCTGAAGTTCCAAACTTCATATGAAGGTTTATAAGTCCCGCTAAGCTCCTGCCCCAACTAACTCACCATTTTTACCTCCAGTCACCCGCTCCACTGAACATTGCACCCATGCCTAGATGCCTAAATTTTAAGACAGCACCTTGCTCCCTCTGGCCTCTAGGGCTTGTGCATGCTGTTCCCTCAGCTGGAGCATCCTTTATCATATCCTGACGAAAGTGTGTTTATTTTAGCTTACATATCACCACCTTTAACTTCTCTGCCCTGCCCCTTCTTCCGCCCTGATCAGGGACACCTTCGATATGCTCATAGTTACCCAACATGTGATAATTTCCTAGGCACTTGTATGTCTCACTCATGAAGGGTAAGGCGTGTCTCCCTTATTCACTTAATTTCCTAGTACAGTATTTAACACATGATAGATGTTCAGTGATTATTTATTAAATAGATGAGCAGGTACAGTAAATATTTATTAAATTAATAAACAAATGGCATCAATATTTGGTGACTCTACAACGTTGGTAGAAATACATTAGAAAATATTGTGAGTAAGGGCATAGACTTACTAATAAGGTTTCATACAGAAAGATGAAACTTTATCTTTCTGTATGGGCTAAGACTTACTAATAAGGTTTCATACAGAAAGTACATCGCCTCACCAATGAAAATATGGGACCTTTCATGAGGTCCTTGGTTGCTGTGGAAAATGACTCTTCCCTTAACCACTTCCCATCCTGCCTCCCCCCACACACTCAAACACACTCAATTAAGAATTATTTCTATCCCAGCCAGTGTGGCTTAGTGGTTGAGTGTCGATCTATGAATCAGGAGGTCACAGTTCCATTCCCTTGTCAGGGCACATGCCCAGGATTGTGGGCTTGATCCCCAGTGTGGGGTGTACAGAAGGCAGCTGATTAATTACTTTGTCTCATCAGTGATGTTTCTATTGCTCTCTTCTTCTACCTTCCTCTCTAAAATCAATACAAATATATTTTAAAAAAGAATTATTTCTAGTTTTCATGTGTAAAGGAACTAGAGACCAATAACCCACTGATTGTTCTTCATAATTCCTTGTATATAGCTTATCAAGTAAACTTTCTGTCCAAAACATCACTGTCAAGACCAATAATAAGTAGCTTTTCCCCTATGATTTCTTCTAGGAGTTTTATGAGTTCAGGTTTTACATTTAACTCTTTAATCCCTTTTGAGTTAAGTTTTGTTGGTGGTGTGAGTTGGGCTCCATTTTCATTCTTTTGCATGTGGATCCCCAGCTTTTTCAGCACCATTTATTGGACAGACTACCCTTTCCTCATTGTGTGTTCTTGGCACCCTTCTCCAAGATTATATATGCACTAGAGGCCTGGTGCACGAAATTCGTGCATGGTGTGTGTGTGTGTGTGTGTGTGTGTGTGTGTGTGTGTCCCTCAGCCCAGCCTGTACCCTCACCAATCTGGGACCCCTCGAGGGATGTCTAGCTGCCTGTTTAGGCCCGATCCTACCTACCGGGATCAGGCCTAAACGGGCAGCCGGACATCCCTCTCACAATCCAGGACTCCTGGCTCCCAACTGCTTGCCTGCCTTCCTTCCTGATTTCCCCTAACTGCTTCTGCCTGCCAGCCTGATCACCCCCTAACCACTCCCCTGCCAGCCTGATTGATGCCTAACTGCTCCCCTGCCAGCATGATTGCCCCTAACTGCCCTCCCCTGCAGGCCTGGTCACCCCTACTGCCCTCCCCTGCAGGTCTGGTCCCCCCCCCCCCAACTGCTCTCCCATGCAGGCCTGGGTCCCACCCAACTGCCCTTCCCTGCAGGCCTGGTCACCCCCAACTTCCCTCCTCTGCTGGCCTGCTCACTCCTAACTGCTCTCCTCTGCAGGCTTGATTGCCTCCAACTGCCCTCCCTTATAGGCTTGGTCCCTCCCAACTGCCCTCCCCTGCTGGCCATCTTGTGGTGGCCATCTTGTGTCCACATGGGGGCAGCCATCTTTGACCACATGGGGGCAGTCATCTTGTGTGTTGGAGTGATGATCAATTTGTATATTACTCTTTTATTAGATAGGATAGGTTTATTTCTAGGCTTCATATTCTGTTTAGTTGGTCCATATGTCTGTTTTTAAGCCAGTGCCATACTGTTTTGATTACTATAGCCTTGTAATATAGTTTAAAATTAGGAAGTTTGATGCCTCCAGCTTTGTTCTTTCTCAATATTGCTTAGGAAATTTTGGGTCTTTTGTGGTTTTATACTAATTTTAGAATTGTTGTGTTGTTTTTTTTTCCCATTTCTTTGAGAAAAATGCCTCTGGAATTTTGATAGGAATTTCATTGAATACTTAGATTGCTTTGGGTTTATGGACATTTTAACATTATTAATTCTTCCAACACAAAAACATGGGATAGTTTTATTTGTGCCTTCTTCAGTTTTTTAGTTAATATCTTATAGTTTTCAGTGGAGAGTTCTGTCATCTCCCTGGTTAAATTTATTCCTAAGTATTTTATTGTTTTTGACACTAGTTTAAATGGGATTCTAGATGTAATTTTTCAGGTAGTTTGTTGTTAGTGTATAGAAAAGTACAGGCAGCAGAAGCAAAAATTAACAAGTGGGACAATATTTAAAAAAGCTTCTGCACAGCAAATGAAGCAATCAACAATATTAAAAAGGCAATCTATAAAATGGGATACAACTTTTACAAAACACATATTCAACAATATTTAATATACTAGAGGCCCGGTGCATGAAATTCATGCATGGGGGTGTATGTCCCTCAGCCCAGCCTGCACCCTCTCCAATCTGGGACCCCTTGAGGGATGTCCAACTGCCTGTTTAGGATCAGGCCTAAACGGGCAGTTGGACATCCCTCTCACAATCCAGGACTGCTGGCTCCCAACTGCTCGCCTGCCTGCCTTCCTGATTGCCCCTAACTGCTTCTGCCTGCCAGCCTGATCACCCCCTAACCACTCCCCTGCCAACCTGATTGATGCCTAACTGCTCCCCTGCCATCCTGATTGCCTCTAACTGCCCTCCCCTGCAGGCCTGGTCACCCCTAACTGCCCTCCCCTGCTGGCCTTGTCACCCCCAACTGCCCTCCCCTGTAGGCCTGTTTCCCCCCAACTACCCTCCCCTGCAGGACTGGTTGCCCCCAACTGTCCTCCCCTGCAGGCCTGGTCACCCCCAACTGCCCTCCTCTGCCAGTTCGGTCACCCCTTACTGCCCTCCCTTGCAGGCCTGGTCACTCCCAACTGCCCTCCCCTGCTGGCCTGATCGCCCACAACTGCCCTCCCCTGCTGGCCATCTTGTGTTGGCCATCTTGTGTCCACATGTGGGAGGTCATCTTTGACCACATGGGGACGGCCATCTTATGTGTTGAAGTGATGGTCAATTTGCATATTACTTCTTTATTATATAGGATGTGTATACATTTTTTTTTGGGGGGGGGACTCCATATTCCCTATGCTGTACTTTATATCCCATAACTATTTTGTAACTACCAATTTGTATTTCTTTTTTTTTTTTAAATCCTCACCTGAGAATATTTTTTTCCATTGATTTTTAGAGAGAATGGAAGGGAGGGGAGAGACAAAAAGAAAGACACATCAATGTGAGAGAGACACATTGCCTCACGTAGGCGCCCTGACCAAGGCCAGGGATCAAGCCTGCAACTGAGATAAGTGCTCTTGATTGATTGAACCCTGGACCCTTCAGTCCATGGGCTGGCATTTGAACCACTGAGCCAAACCGATTAGGGCCAATTGGTACTTCTTAATCCCTTTACCTTTTTCATGAAGCTCCCACCCATGTCTGGGCTCTGGCAGCCATCAGTCTGTTCTCTGCAATTATGAGTCTGTACATTTTAAATGTATGCAATTTTATTTGTCAATTATACTTCAATAAACCTGGAGAAAAACCCCACATATACAGGAGATATGCCAAGTTCTATAAAACCATCAATTGCAGTTCATTTGTTTCATATTTTATTATATTTTTTCAATAAAAGAATATTTGAAAAAAATTAAAAATTAACCTATATAGGTTCTTTTATAAGCTTGGCTTTAATAATTGTTAAGCATTATTGTCATATTTTTTGTCATCATCATAAAATTTTGAAATATGATTTATAAAACTCATTCAGAGTCTATTATATGTGTCTTTATATGAACAGATACATATGCAAAAGAAATACATCTGAATTGGATAAGTTCCCAATTGGATGGATGCCCAAAGTTGGAAAAAACAGTTTATCAACTTCTTCCCCCAAAGAGCACTTTTTCCAAACTCTTCTGGCCTCTGAACTTTGCAGATTCTGATTCCTTAGCTAGAAAGTCTGGGAGTGAAATATGTCACACTAAGTTGGAGGCTTTCAACCAATGGTCTAGGTAGTTAGTTCCCTAAATAGTCTTCAGGGAACTAATTTCCTCCCTCCCTCCCTCCCTCCCTCCCTCCCTCCCTCCCTCCCTCCCTCCCTCTCTCCCTCTCTCCCTCCCTCCCTTCCTCCCTCCCTCCCTTCCCTCCCTCCCTCCCTCCCTCCCTCCCTCCCTTTCTTCCTTCCTTTTTCCCTCCCTCCCTCCCTCCCTCCCTCCCTCCCTCCCTCCCTCCCTCCCTCCCTCCCTCCCTCCCTTCCTCCCTCCTCCAGGATTTCCTTAGATAAACTGCTCACAGGAACAACTGTTATAAAGTAAACTTTGGAAGGATGTGAAGTAAGAGCTTGATTATGCAAGTTCAAAAGCAGCATTAAAGCTGAGATGATGTTTGCTTCATTCAGAGCATGATGCAAGATTAAATTTGACTCCAAAGGTCTGTGATCTATGACCTTGAGAAGAAAGATCCTTTTAAGGAAAAGAGAAATACATCTTTTGGCTTTGATACAATCAGGAATTACCAAGAGAGTTGTCACTTGTGCCATTTTCACCCTTAGGCACCCTGTTCTGAAGGGAATATCAGTGGCTACAGTAGCACCTACTTTAGTGGTATTGTTCTGCAGGTATATGGCTTTGTAAAAAATAGTAGCAGAGTGGCCACGGGTAAAATATCCCTTTTAAATTTTAATTTGCATCTCATTTTGGGTCTTGAATAATATTTTAGGTGTGAGCAGTCAAGAAATCCATATGTGAATATTAGAAAAGATTTGTTGATATAAAAACAGAATATTTTCTTCTTTTAAAAATCTGGTTATAACAGCTGTTTATAGTGACAAGAGTAGAAAAACTTGGAGAATTTGTTGCCCCAGAATATTTTTTTCAGAATTTTAGAAAGAGAAAATAAATCAAAGAAGTGATTTATGGAATAATAGATATGGCAGAATGTCAATATTTCTTAGAACTAGATCAAACTCTGAGAGCATTGTCAAATATCCCAGAAAGAGTGTTGTGTTATATAGTTTATTCAGGAATAAGTCTCTTATTCCTGGAGCCATTTTCATAATACTAAAGGAAACTAGGAAAAGTGTATGGGTATGGTGTAACTAATGACAGGGATTTCCACGGACTCTTTGGAAGACAGAAAGTAGACAGGACGAGGGGAGTCGCTGCTGCATAGGACACTTGTCACAAGATGTGAGGACCCGCCTGTCCCACACAGCTCCCAGCAGGTCTTGGCTAATTCTTAAGGATTACCAACAGGACATGTAGGGCTAAAATTGGCACGATAAATTGAAGAACTATTAGTAGGACAATTGCACCAACTGGTGGCACTGCCATCCTCTCCAATGCCTGTGAAAACTGTGGCGGAGTTAGAAAGGTACTTGGGCACAATTTGGACCCTCACACTTCGATCTTTCTCAAGGTGGATCTGTGCAGGAACTGAAGTTCTGAGCTGCCATTTGTGGAACATTGCAATTCCCAATTTGTTTCCCGTCAGAAATATGGTCATATGTTGCTTAACAAGGGAATGTGTTCTGAGAAATATATCATTAGGTGATTTTGTCATAGAGTGAACTTACACAAACCTAGATAGATAGTATAGCCTAATCCACACCTAGTCTTTATTGTATATCCTATCGCTTCTAGGCTACAAACATGTACAGCATATTACTGTACTGAGTACTGTAGGTAATTGTAACACAATAGTATTTGTGTATCTAAACATATCTAAACATAGAAAAGGTACAGTAAAATGTGGTATAAAATAAAAGATAATAAATGGTACGTCTGTGTAGAGCAAGCATGTCCAACTTGCGGCCCATGGACTGCATGCCTCGTTTATTTGGCCCGTGTTAGCCTTTGAGTTTGACATGCTTGGTGTAGAGCACTTACCTTGAATGGAGCTCGCAGGAGAGGAAGGTGCTCTGGGTGAGTCAGAGCAGGCCTAGGACATACTGTACACTAGCGTGCACTTTGTAAACACTGTCCTGCAAACCCTTCTCCTGTTTCCTTCTGATAGGGTCAGAAATAGAACACGGGGCTGTAAGTGTTGCTCCACAAACAAGGATGTGGGCTGGATTGATTACAAATATGGAGAGGAAACTGGCTGGGTAAAACATAGATCACCCTAATAGTGATTGTCAAGAGGAGGTCCAGATTTGCCTGAGGATCAGTAGGAATAAGAAATCAAAAGGAAGAGATAAAGGGACACAGGGGATTCTCATGGCAATATGGTTTTGGCTATTGTAAGTTGGAGCAGTGGTCAGAGTAAGGGACTTTGTGGAATTCATTTAAAAAAAAAAAAGTGGGTGCTTAACATGGAATGAGTATAAAACTGAGGACTGTATTTTGACTTTGGAGATTGGCTTTTGTTTTTATTGGCCTTGTCAAAGGGCTCTGGCATTGAATTGAGGAAGAAGTAAACTTATCTATGCTTTACATCATTACAACCTGAGAACATTCCCAAGTACAGGGGCAGACTGGCTCCACGTGACCGCAGAAAGCTTTCACTAATATGGCCCTTAATACTTATTTTTTAAAATATATTTTATTGATTTTTTTACAGAGAGGAAGGGAGAGGGACAGAGAGTTAGAAACATCAATGAGAGAAAAACATCGATCAGCTGCCTCCTGCACACCCCCTACTGGGGATGTGCCCGCAACCAAGGTACATGCCCTTGACTGGAATCGAACCTGGGATCCTTCAGTCCGCAGGCCGACGCTCTATCCACTGAGCCAAACCGGTTAGGGCAGCCCTTAGTACTTATTAAGGTGGCCCCTGTGGATCTGTGTCCTTGCACAGGACTTTGGGTCCTCAGATAGAACTTACAGCCATGTGCTCTGAGGAACCTGAGCAGGATCAGGGGGGGCTCTGGCGCCCTCTGAATGTGGAGCGCTGAGGCCACGTTCCTCTGTGCAGAAACAGGCCAGCAGCTGACTGGCTGGGATGTAACCTGTGCACTTAAAACTGAGGTGCTGTAAGAGGGGATCTAGCTCCAAGCCCCACAGATATTGTTCCTGTCAGAGAAAAAAATCTTCCTGAACCGCATATGCCTCCATTTCTATAGGAAAGTCAGTTTTATTATAATCTTATGGGACCACTGTTGTATATGCTGTCCAATGTGGACCAAAACATCATTATGTGGTGCATGACTGTACATATGCAAACACACACACACACACACACACACACACACACACACACACATACACCTGGGGGGAGAGAGAGAGAGAGAGAGAGAGAGAGAGAGAGAGAGAGAGAGAGAGCGCATTGTATAGGAGTATAGTTTAGATACAGATATTAATTTATAAATCAGGTACATGTACTACCTTCATTGCTAATACACCTGGCTATCCTATTCATAGAGAACAAGGGTCATTGTTAATGACCATGGATATCAGAGTCTTCTTAATAATGTGAGATTTGGATATCTGACTTCTATTAGATTTTGAGCTGATTGTTTATTTTACTAATAACTTGTAATAAGAATAGGAGGAATAACAGGTTATTTTTGTTGTTGTTTATTTGTATTTATATTTTGGGCTTTACTTTTCAGTAATATCTTCAGTCAATGACATAATTGAAGGACATTTTTTTTCAAGTTACTGCTCCACTTTATGAGTGAGAGTTGCAGATATCACTCTTCTTCTCTGATAGCTGGCTTCCTCTGCTTCCAGATGTCCTGGAGGATGTGTTTGATCCTTTGTGGTTAGATGTGGCCCTATGGCTATTTATGGCCCATGTGACTGGGCAAAAGTGACATGTGTTACTTCTGCAGCAGAGGATTGAAATGTTGGTGTGAAACCTCCTGTTCTTGCTGGTCACTGTTGTGACCAAGGCCTTTTCAAATTTCAAAGTATAAATAGAAGTCACAATAATTTTATTTCCATTTCTGAAAAGCTAATTGTGACTGTGTAGGATAATTCAGTCTTCAGAAAACAAATCTAAACAAAGTTATAGAGTTATAGGATGATTGGACTTCCTGTGGAAAACAGTAGAGGGCAGCAAGTTCTGTTTCCTGCTTACCCTGGGCCAAATTCCCACAGATGAATGGTAACTCTTATGGGAGTAAGAGATTTTAAATTTATTTATTTATTGGCTTCTTTATTCTTTATAACAAACCAAATAAAAAAAATCCGAAGCTCTAATGCTACTCTATAGTGTAATAAGTGAGCCATAGTGTGCTGTAGTTAGAAATGTCACGGAGTCTTTGTCTTTTAACAAATTCATAAGCTATAATGTTAAAAAGACATATATTCTTCCAGGGAATAGTCACAAATCCCTATTAGAACACAGAAGTGGCTTGTCCAAATTTGGAAGAGGCAGTTTGTCTTGAGAAGCATATTGTAGAAGAAATGGCTTGTCTCAGTGATTTTAAAGTAACCTGTGAGTTTCTGTTCGAGTGTGTTGACCTTTAGCTTAAGACAATTTCTTGTAGGGAATTGGTTTTCATGGGTCCCTCAGGAGGTCCCCAAAGTAGCCTCTGATACTGTGGCTTTTGAGATAAGAAAAGTGGTATACATCTGGAAGGTGGTCAGTGTCGAAAAAGGGCTTTTAAAAAAAACTGTGTTGAAAAGCAATTTTTTAAATGGTGTCCAGTCAATATAATGATTAAAGATAGACATTGAAGTGGCTCATTACAATTATTCACCTATCATTTATTCACAATGCATTTGCTGAGAGTTTATTTCATCTCCTACATCTAGGTGCTGGATTGCAAAGGCAGAAAAGACTGGTTCTGTTCTGGAGGGTGCATAAACGGGTGAAGCAGACAGAAAATGCATCAATTATGGAAGACTGGAGAGCAAAGTATAGCAGCAGGGCTCCTTGTTTTGGGGAAGTGGGGAGAGATAAAGGGAAGCCTTGGGACATGAAAGTACCTGCATATTCCAAGATTTACAGTTCCTTTTGTGCTAACTAGATCAGGCTGAGTTAAGTTCACTAGCAACCCAGAATCTTAAAACATGCCCTCATTAATATAACTCCCTATTCCCTTCCTCCAGTCTATCATCCTAACTAATAAAAGAGTAATATGCAAATTAACCATCACTCTGCTACACCACAAGCCATGCCCACCAGCCAATCATGAGTGAGTATGCAAATTAACCCGCACCAAGATGGCTGCAGCCACTGAGCGAGCAGGAGGCTTGGGTTTCCTTGGCAATGGAAGAAGCCAAGCTTTCTGCACACCCTGGTGGGCCCAGGCCTCCATTCAATGCTATAAAGTTTCAATTATAGAAGATAAATAAATCCCAAAAAAATGGCGGTAGCCACGAAGCTGGAGAGAGCAGGAGGCTTGGGTTTCCCTGGCGATGGAGGAAGCCAAACTTTCTGGCCTGCCTTGGCCTGTGCTCAAGGCTACAAAGTTTCAATTATAGAAATAAATAAATCCCAACAAAAATGGCTGTGGCCATGGAGTGAGCAGGAGGCTTGGCTCTGCTCCAGGCTACAAAGTTTCAATTATAGATGATAAATAAATCCCAGATACCAGGGCCTCTGATTGGGTCGCTGGGGGGTGTGGCCGGCCTGCAAACCACCACAGGCCCCTTGCCCAAGCCACCCCACACCCCAAGGGAACCCCCAACCTGATCTGGGACACCCTTCAAGGCAAACCAGCCAGCCCCCACCCATGTACCAGGCCTCTATCCTGTCTAATAAAAGAGTAATATGCAAATTGAATGTCACTCCAATACACAAGATGGCTGCCCCCATGTGGTCAAAGATGGCTGCCCCCATGTAGACACAAGATGTCCACCACAAGATGGCCAGCAGGGGAGGGCAGTTGGGAGGAACCAGACCTGCAAAGGAGGTTAGTTGGGGGCAATCAAGCCTTCAGGGGAGGGCAATTAGGGGTGACCAGGCCAGCAGAGGAGGGAAGTTGGGGGCGATTAGGCCTGTAGGGAAGGGCAGTTGGGGGGGACCCAGGTCTGCAGGGGAGAGCAGTTGGGGGGACCAGGCCTGCAGGGGAGGGCAGTTAGGGGCAATCATGCTGGCAGGGGAGCAGTTAGGCATCAATCAGGATGGCAGGGGAGTGGTTAGGGGTGATCAGGCTGGCAGGCAGAAGCAGTTAGGGGCAATCAGGAAGGCAGGCAGGCAAGCAGTTGGGAGCCAGCAGTCCTGGATTGTGAGAGGGATGTCCCAGATTGGAGAGGGTGCAGGCTGGGCTGAGGAACACCTCCCTCCCCCCTCCCCCGTGCACAAATTTCATGCAATGGGCCTCTAATTATATTATAGTTACTTGTTATGTATGTTTTTTCTTTCTGACGAAAGTGTAAACAGAGAGGGGTCATTTGTCACCATCTTTGTATCCCATCGTGCTTTCAATACATGGCAAATGAGAGACATCTAAATGCCATGGAAAGGCTAGAGAATGCATGTCACCTTGCTGAACAGGAGTCAGGAGACCCTATTTCTAGGTTGACTGCCCCTTGTAGCTGTGTGGCTTCTGACAAGGCACTGTGTGAATCCGCACCTTGGTTTCCTCATGTGTATAGCGAACATCTTAGACTAGATGCTTTATAAGATCCTTGTACTGAGTTTGGATAAGCCTAATTAAGCTGTAGAGCTTCAATGAGGTTCAGAAACGAGGGCTGCTTTTATAAACTTTCAGCTTATCGCTATTTAACATTGGAGTGTGTGCTTTGAAGTCAGAAAGTCTTAATTCCCAATTCTGGCTCTGCCTAACCTTCATCAAACTTGGCTTTTTACTTTGTAACATGAAAAATATATATTATCATTATACAGAGTTATTTTGAAGATGAAGTAAGGTAATTAAAAAAAAAAAAGTGTCAAATATATTGTCCAGCACTTAGGCATTAGAAAATGTTAGCTCTCTTCTCTAGTTTACATGAAGTTATTACTCAATAGATGTTTCTTTTGCCTTAGATATTAGCCCAAAGCAAAAGGAGATGATAAATTTAGGCACGCTCTGCAGTCTTCTCTCACTCTGGCTTACCTGAGAGGAGAAACCTGAAAGGGTTGACATCTTCATATTCACACACCCCTTCCTAGTTTCAAATTTTCATTATGTATTTCACAAAACAAATTCACTAGCTATCTACTCTGTGACAATCACTGTGTTAGATTCTTTAGTATAAGAAGTCTGCCTAATATACTGAGAAGGGAATGAACACAGTTTGAGACTCAGTTTTTTTGAAACTCAAATCAGGAAATATGCCCTGACAAATATCCATACGCTTTGGGAGATGTTGAGCTAGACTGTTTGAAATTGATTGTCATAGAAATGACAACGGCATATATATGAGGGTAATTTTCTTCCCAGGTTCCTGTGACATCCACTTCACTAACCAATTCCTCCTCCTTGATCAAATACAAGTTATCTCCTCTACCTATTGGGACATGAAATTGTCAGGTACATATAAATACCTTCAATATCAGAGTTAAAGTGATACATACACAAGGAGAGGTGCTAGACATATTCCTATAGGAATTCAGCAACAAAGAAGGTGTCTGCACTTGGCTCTTCCCTAAACCCTTACTACCCAGGGTTCAGGCAACATGTGCTTTCTCAGGAGTTGGAGTATAAGTTAGAGCAGTGATTTTCAACCTTTTTCCTCTCATGACACCATAAACTAATTACTAAAATTCTGCACATACCAAAATATATGTTATATTTTTTGCCAATCTGACAAAAAAATAGGTATACTTTAGATTGATTTACAAAAAATAATAATAATTACATATCCTTTTTGCTGCAAACTGACTCTTAAAAAAATCAAATGCCTATACTTGTATATAAGGATTTCTGGTACCAAGAATTAACCAATCCGATGCAACTTTATTATGAGATGTGACCAATAAGATGCAACTCTATTATGTGACCTATATATTTATAGTCCAAGACAGGGTATTTACAATGGGTGGCTATTGTTGTGTTGGTTGTTGTCATTTTTTAATTTGACAATCTAAGGGTAAAGACTAAGTAGTCAGGTATTGCATGTTTTAAAACTTCTTGTGGCATGCCAGTTAAAAATTGTTGAGTTAGAGCAAGGTCAGGGAAAAATCAGTAAACAACACTGTAGATTGGAAGTGGTATTGCTTTTACAATTTGTCACTTCTTATTAATGTTTGATTTACGAGCAAATGTTGTTAAAGAAGTTGTCTCTTTCTCTGTAGTTTTCTAGTAAGTAAACATATTTATTGAATGCAAAAGCATTCTAACTGAACATTTGATAATTTCACACATGCCACAGCATTCCTCATTTTAAGTTAATCAAAATTTTAAATTAATCTGCTTTCTGAGCTGGTCTGTAGTATTTGCTCAAAGGACAAATATTTATCAGATATATGCGAAATTGAGGATTTTTTTTTTCAGACCTATAACATATACAGAAAATGCAGCTTTAGGACTTCCTTGGATCAAAGGTCACATGGAATAGTTACTTGGTTCCTGCTGTGAATGGAATTATGTCCCCACAAAATCTATATATTGAAGCTATAACCCTCAATGTGATGGTGTATGAAGATAAGGCTTTGAGGGATAATTAGATTTAAATTAATTCTGAGGATGGGGCCCCATGATGGGATTAGTGTCCTAATATGAAAATCCTAGAGGCCTGGTGCATGAAATTCATGCACGAGGAGTGTGTGTACCTCTGCCCAGCCTGCACCCTCTCCAATCTGGGACCCCTCGACTGGGATCGGGCCTAAATGGGCAGTTGGATATCCCTCTCACAATCCAGGACTGCTGGCTCCCAACTGCTCGCCTGCCTGCCTTCCTGATTGCCCCTACCTGCTTCTTCCTGCCAGCCTGATCACCCCCAACAACTCCCCTGCCAGCCTAATTGATGTCTAACTGCTCCCCTGCAGGCCTGGGCACCCCTAACTGCCCTCCCCTGCAGGCCTGGTCCCCCACAACTGCTCTCCCCTGCAGGTCTGGGTCCCCTCCAACTGCCCTTCCCTGCAGGCCCAGTCGCCCCCAACTTCCCTCCTCTGCCAGCCTGGTCACCCCTAACTGCCCTCCTCTGCAGGCTTGATCACTCCCAACTGCCCTCCCTTGCAGGCCTGGTCCCTCCCAACTGCCCTCCCCTGCTGGCCTGATCACCCACAACTGCCCTCCCTTGCAGGCCTGGTCCCTCCCCTGCTAGCCATCTTGTGACAGCCATCTTGTGTCCACATGGGGGCAGCCGTCTTGTGTGTTGGAGTGATGGTCAATTTGCATATTACTCTTTTATTAGATAGGATACCAGAGAGCTTGAGAAGGTGACCAACTTATCACCAGAACATTAATATTCTGGCTCCCTGATCTCAGACTTCCAGCCTCCAGAATTGTGAGAACATGCATTTTTGTTGCTGAAGCCACCCAGTCTCTGGTATTTTGCCATGGTATTCTGAGCTGGTGGATGCAGTCACATCTTCCCTTTATGTACATATTTTAAATTTCAAACTTGGAAATTGAGCATGGGACTCTGTGGTTGAGTTATTTTCCAGGGAGAATTATGGGCCAGTACTGCCATTTTTTGTCCTGCTTTCCTGTTTACCTGAGCAAATGTGACTTAGTGTGTCCTGGAGGAGATGGGTGGAAACAGTACATCCTCTCCCCATGGCTGGAGTAGGATGGTTTCCCTTCAGAGTGGATTTGAAATAGCTCTGAGCACTGTGCCAGGACTCAGCAGGATTCCACTAGAAGAAGATGCTGATTTCTCATAGCACATGGGCAGATCCAGGATTTGTTTGTCTCTTTCCTTCCCACCAAACTTTAGTCTCTAAACTAAAACAAATGATAGAGAGAAACAAACCAGTAGCTACTGAGATCTATTCAGTGCCTGTGTTGTCAATTAAGTACAATATCTCATCAAAGTATGCATTTTCCCTCCGTTCAGAGTTGTGCAGGGTGAAGCTTATGAAGAGAGGTCAATTAAATAGCCTAGTATCATAAGTGAGTAAGGGTGGGGCTGGGACTTCTATCCAGGGGCATCTCTTATTTATGTCATGCCATGTGCCAGTTGTAGCACCAGCCTCAAGACCATTTTACTTAACTGAGGTAAGAAGAGGTCTTGTATCCAATGGGAAGACCCACTGTAGTTAGCAAAGCCATGGTGCTGAAGAAAGAATTTGTGTCTCACCTCACCTGTTTTTTCTGTCTTTTTTTGTGGTGGAAATAGGAGAGGCTTATTGACAGGGTTTGCTGTTTCATGGAAGATATTTTCCTCTTCTCCTGCATCCTTGGAAATTACTCAAAGCACAACCTTGTAAGAAGTTTAACAGGAAATGGTGGATGGGTAGATAATATGCTGACACAAAGATGTAGAAAGCAGAACTTGACAGAGAGAAATTGAGTTTTTCCACATTACAGTGAGTGGTTTTTAACAGTAATTGATAAAAATAGATCATTAATCAACACGATTAAGTCTTATCTAAGGGACATACATAGGTTCCTGCATTTAAAAATCAGAGAATACATATTCTTCATACAGATTAGTTATAATAATTAACCATGCACTTGACTGTGAAGCAAGCCTCAAATTTCAAAGACTTGGAAATATTCATACCATTTGCACAGGCTACAAAGCAATTGAGTTAGGAATCAGGAATAAGAATATAGCATAATTCTACCAATTTAGAAAATAAAAAAAAATCCTCTCTATATAATTAATAGAAAATTATTTTAGGCATTTGATATTCTTTAGAGCAGGGGTGTGGGACCTCTTTTCTGCCAAGGACCACTTGGGTATTTATAACACCATTCACAGGCCATACAAAACTATCAACTTAAAAATTAGCCTGCTAATATTTAGTCAAACACTTATTTAACTCACCCCCATTGCCTAGGGAGGGCCAGACCCAATGACTTCCTTATACATCCACAGGCTGGATGTTCCCCACCCCTGCTTTAGAGCTTAATCATAAGGAAAATACTGCCTATTCAAACTTATGGATAGTTTGAGAATTATATGAATAAAAGCATATAGAATTAAAAGGAACAAAATCCTGAAAATTAATAGACTAAATGTCTAAACCAAATAAGTTAGGAAAATAAATACCAAAGAAAGTCAAAAGAAAATAGAAGAGATAAACATATGAGAATTAATGGAATAAGAAAAATATTCAATAGTAAAATCAAAAGTTCTTTCTTTGAAGTAATGAATGAAATAATAAAACCTGTGTAGCAATCAATCTAGAAAAGAACGAAAGCACAAATAAATAACATTTGGAATGAATTTTAAAAAAGATCCTGAGCACAAATAGAATCAATATTTAAAAGATAAAAAAATGTAACTAATTATTTTTGGATGATGGATTTTTTTATTTTCTTGATTTTCTTATTAAAGTTCTTTATTTAAAAAATGAGAACCTCACACTGAAATGCAAATAATGAAAACATACTGGTGTGCTTGGAATTAGGGACTTTGACTTTTGTTGTTAAAATATACTGCAAAGATGGAGTGTCTGAAGAAGAGAAATCCACTTTATTTGAGATGCGATTGCCAAGTGGGCCTCTCTCTATGCTGTCTATATTTGCACATCATGCCTTTGGCGAGGAGGCTTGATAATGAAGGATAAAAAATTACACCGGTTGGTGGCAATGTTGTTTTCACAGCCATGGTCACTTAGTTAAATCCACAAAGCTATGCTTCTTTCCCCCTTACTCACTCTGTTATTTTCAGTTTCTCATTTGTGCTACAAGTTATTTCTGGCCTGAAAATGAAGCCAGGTTTTCTATAACCCCCAAATATTTATCTTGTTATCTTTACATCTTTTTCATTACCGAAGGCAAACTAAACATGAAATAATAAAAAGCAGGACTGTGTGGGCTGAAAAAGCAAATTCTGAAGACCGCAGGAAACTATGTCAAACATTGCCTTGCCTCATCAAGAAATTAGACATCCATGCAGTGGAGAGCAGTTTTGGGTTCTGGTTCTCAAATGCCTTTCATCTGGTATTCTGTTTTAGGACTTATTACTTAATAGGCAGAATATGTGATGTTTAGTGAAAACTTCCCTGAACATCCATTTTTACTCACTCAAATCAGCAAACCTTCCAAGATAAGCAATTGATAAAGTCTAACTGTCTAAATGTATTTCATATGTAGCATGGACAGATGGGATACAAGCATACATCTGGTGGTTGGAAACTGAGCAAATACATTCATTGGCCTAAACTTGTGCTAGAATTCTTCACTCTCTGGCTCAAATTTCAACCTGTCAGAGAAATCTTTCCAAATCACATCCCGATTTGAATTAATATTTCTACTTCAACTGTTACTGACTTCTAAAATGCCTTATTCATATCTGTACTGTTGTACTGATTCACTTGATTTATTTGTGTGCACATTACTTGCATTAGATATGAATTTAATTCAACAGAGCTTACTGAATGCCAACCATGTGTTAGCCACACGCTGGATATCAGTATCCTGAACTTTGCAAAGTCAGTGGCTTAGTCTTGTTCAATTTTGTATCCCTCATTACTCCTAGCATCATGGAACATCAATAGGTGTTTGTTGACTTTGATGAACTTAGAGCCTTCATCTTTAAGGGATAATGCTGGTTTACTTGTTTCTTGACTAATGCAAGTGAGCAAATCTAGTGTCAAAAAACAAAAAAGATCAGCCAATTAAAAGAGAGTGGGCTGGGACTCAAAACACTGGGGATAAAACAATGGAGGAACAGCAAAACAGAGCAAGAGGGGAGCAGTTTGCAGAAAAGACAGAGTTGAGAAGACAATAATGGTATTAATAACAGAAACAACTACCACCACATTTATTGAGCTAGGAACCATGCTGTGTGCTTCCTGTGAACTGACTCATTTAAACCTACCAATATTCCAGGTGTACATTATTATTACGATTATTCTCCTCTTACAGCTGAGGAACCTTGTAAAAGTATTGTTAACTGCCTACCTTAATTCTGTTTCCTTTCTAACCATATCCTGATTCAGCTCAGATATTCACCCCTTCCAAGCACATTCCAAATACTTCTCTGGAAACTGATGCTATCCCTAGTTCTAGGTGAAGATCTGATTGGCTTAATGGCAACTCCATCCCTTGCCAATGATTTATTCAGGAACTCAGGCCTAAGCTATTTAGTCCATGCACTGCCTGGCCCTAGGAACTACTTCAGGAATAGGCATGTGACCCAATTCAGACCAAAGGCTTGCTGGGGGAAAGATCTTTCTCTCTGTGGAGACCTTTCATTTCCTCTCAATTTTATAGTGAACAGATATGTAGTTAGACACTGCTACAGACATTTTGCCACCATGACACAACCAGGGAGGAGTTCCGGTTTGATGAGCTAATGCATTTACTCTCTTTAAAGGTCAACCTGGGTCAAAATTTTTGTCTTGCCCAGTGATCCCACTTCTAGGAATATATCCTAAGAAACCCAAAACACAATCAGAAAAAAATATATGAACTCCTATGTTCATAGCAATGCAACTTACAATAGCTAAGATTTGGAAACAGCTCAGGTGCCCATGAGCAGATGAGTGGATAAAAAAGCTGTGGTACATTTATACAATGGAATACTACACAGCAGTAAAAAAGAAGAAACTCTAATCATTTGCAACAGCATGGATGGACCTGGGGAGTATTATGCAGAGCAAAATAAGCCAATCAAACAAGGATAAGTATCACTTTATCTCACACATATGTGGAATCTAATGACCCAAATAAACTGATGATCAAAGTAGATCCAGAGACATAGAAGCATGGAACAGACTGACGAATTTCAAAGGGAAGGCAGGGGTGCGGGTGAGAGAGAGAGATTAATCAGGGCACTTACATGCATATATGCATAGCCCATGGACACAGACAATAGTGTGAGTGGTAAAGGCTTGGGAGGGGCAGGTGCAGGGTGGAGGGGGTCGGTGGGGGAAAAATACCAAAGGGGATATCTGTAATACTTTCAACAATAAAGATTAATTTAAAAAATTTTGTCTTGCCCTAACTGGTTTGGCTCAGTGGATAGAACATCGGCCTATGAACTGAAAGGTCCCAGGTTCGATTCCGGTCAAGGGCATGTATCTTCATTGCGGGCACATCCCCAGTAGGAGGTGTGCAGGAGGCGGCTGATCAATGTTTCTGACTCTCTGTCCCTCTCTCTTCCTCTCTGTAAAAATCAATAAAATATACTTTTTAAAAATTTTGTCTTGATTGTTGCTGCTGAAAGCATCCCAATTGTCATAAACCTGAGGCATAAGAGAGGTGAAGTGACTTTTCTCAAGTCACACATATGGTAAATAAAAGAACCAGCTTTAAAGTCAGGTCCATTTGACCTGAAGTCTGTGCTCTAAACTCTTTTCTGCATTCCTTCCTTGTGGCAGCCTGGGGTAATTATACATTAGTCTTCTGAGAGTGCATCTGTATTTGAGTGAGCTCATTTGGACTTCCTTAACAGGTTTCAGTTTATGTTGCTATTATGGACAACTTCTCTCCAATGTTGAGGTTCTTTCCTTGGGGCCCTTCTATTGACCCACTATCTATGGCCAGTTTATTTACCTCACTTCCAGTAATCAGAGCCACATTCTTAAACTCCTGGACAATGAGTGCAAGGCTGCTTCGTCAGATGAATCTCTCAGGATTTGAAAGGATACACCCACCTGTGAATCCTTTTGTTCAGCCATCCCTGTGGTCACATGGACCCAGTAGCTCAGCCTCCTAAGAAATGCTGTAGCAGTCTTGATTTGGCTAAGTGTTCAGGCTTCCTTGAGATGTTGTGGTTTGGGCTGATGCCTTTCTTTTTCTTAGTCCTTAATGCACCAGATTCCAGAATGTTCTTTCTCTTGCCAAGCAGCCTGAAAATTTTTATGTCTTGCAATTGAAGTGGGACTTGGCTGGGAAGTATATTTATTAAGGTCAAAGATGACCCATGTGTACCATTGACTATCATAGAAGGCACTGTGTGATTAAAGAACTATAATTGATCTCCAAGAAAATTCACGGGGTGTACAGAGTAGATTAATCCAAATCTCATTGACAGAAAGGAGAAATGACAAGAAAAAGAAATTAAAACAATGGATGGGAAAGTCATATCTTATTTTAAACAAGCTTCTAAGAACCCACAATAGTTATGTTCTCCCTCTGGCATGACTCCTAACTCCATGTCCTAAAGGGTTGTGCTGGGTAAATTTGAAAAATGGAGACACAAATAGCTGGTATATTGAATTGCCTAAGGACATAATGAAATTACCTTGGCAGATGAATCAAATGATAGTTCTTAAGCAAAAATCAGGAAAATAATCCATTGTTTATACAGTATTGCCAAGAGTCACATCTTTTAACATTTCAAAGGAGAAACTAACCGCCTGGAAACCTTGATAAATGTATGTTGACATCCTAAGAAAGAGTGGCCATTCAATTACTTCCATACTATATCAACTGAACCAGGAGATGAAAAGCATATGGCTAGAAAATGACCCCAAGTTCATGGGGCTTTTGACTGTTTCTAAAATATTTGATATTAATATTGTTTTTGAGTTCCTCTCAAAGTATTTCCTTTCAAAGAAGAAATCTGAAGGGGGAGGATTGGCCCAACTTATGAGTCAATTCAGAGCAAATACACAAATTCATTCATTCATTCATTCATTCAGTTCATCATAAACTTTGAAAATATTTATTGGGCACTGACTTCATTACAGACTCAGTGTTGGGCTCTAAATCTACCAAAATGTATGAGAAAGGTGTTGTTTAAGAAACTCACAGTGTAGTAGGGTATGGAAAAAGGGATTATTAACACTTTACAAAAGCTTATCAAACTCATTGTGACTGACTTGTGCCCTCCCAGCGACTGGGAAGATGATGTGGGAGCAAGGAGGGTGAGTTAAACACTCTAGGAAAGAAGACAACAAGAAAATGACACAGGGACAGAGACACACAGGACAAGCATGTATTCACATACAGAGAAAGAGGGAAGGAAACATAAGATAGAAGAAAGAGGTGTGGAGGCATGAAGCAGCATGTAGGACTTTGCCAATACTGGCTCAGTGGGCACTAGAGAAAGGGACAGCAAGAGAGGCTGGAAAGATCGATGAAGCCAGATCAGAAAGTGCCATGGGTTCAGACATTGGATTTTATACTCGGAGTCACTGAAAGAGCTTGTTTTAATGAAAGATTCTTTAGAAAATTTGCTTGGCAGTAGAAGAGAGGAAGGGAAGGAGAAGAGGCTATGTATTCATAATAACTACAGTGAGCATATCATTTTGTCTTAGTAGATATTTTCTTCAGGTATTGTCTATTTTTATAGAACCATGTCTTTAGTATTTTTCATGTATATGATCCAGAGAATGACTTCACCCTCTGGATCTGGGGGAGAACATGAGACCCAGGGCTGGCCAGCACCACACAGTCTGTATAAGTTATAGGAAATCATTTTATTACTGAGTGCCAGTGCCCTCCACTGAGAAAGGGGAACATACTTTTCCATTCTTCACAATTTGTTTTGAAGATAAAAGAGAATAATTAAAATAAAATAGCAGAATATATAGTGGGTCTGTATAGATACTAGTTGAATTTAATTCTCTTATATTCACCGTAATGATGTATATAAAATGCTTTTATACAGAGATACTCAAATGTTAATTTTTTCTGGGTAGGATTAATGTCAGAGGAAGAAAAGTGAGTAAGAAGGGAATGCAGAGATTATCTGGATCAATCTCAACTTTTTGATTATCATATTCACTTATAGTTTAACCCATCTCAAATATGAAATTGCATCATTTATAATTAAAGAAACTGAGGCTCTGAGGGAAGATGGTCTCAAGTAAATAGGGTTTGCTATTCAGAGAACAGTATAACTGCCTCCTCTTAACCCAGGGTATTGAACTTTCTCCCATACTTTCTTCTTTTAGATGAAATTGTTATGGTAAAGTATTTGGATAAAATAATCTGAGTTTACTATTAGAAAAACAATCAAAGTTAGATTTCACTTGTATTACTTTCTGCTTGTGAACATTTGAAGTGAGTGTGGATCACACATGTACGCATGTACACACACATAATATTCAGATATCTTCCATCCAAACAGGTTATGATACCTCCAACCTTATAGGTAAATTTAAATATACTTAGTTTAAAACACTGTTAATGTAGGAAGGAATAAGGGTAAAAATCATGATTCATTGAGCAATTGCAACATGCCATGCGTTTAATGCCTATAAATTAAATACTATAGCCATTTACAGATGAAAAGACTGAGGCACAGAGAGGCTAACACACTGGTCTACATTTATATAGCTATTCACTGGTAAAGTTAGGTTTGAATCCAAGAGGTCTGATCCCAGACTTCTCCTTCACTTCTAATATAAAAAAAACACACAAGAAATGGCATCAGCCTGTGAATATCAGCTAGGATTCTGATTCAAAGATAATTCTGAGAATAAATTCAATAGTCTCACCCAGAGCTTTCCCCAATTCACCTCTAAAAGCATCAAGGTCCTACTTGGATCTCTTTAGTAATGTTTAAGCCATGAAGGGAAGGGGAAGGGTGATTTAGCTTGGCTGTCTACCAAAGTTCACAGGTGACCTTGAACTGGAGGGGGCATGGCTAAGGAGTGTTTCACTCCTCAGACACAAAGCTCAAAGCCACCCACATTCTCAACTCCTTTTCTTACTCTTTTAATCTAGCCTCATCTGTCCACAGATAGTGTCTTTCAGACACACTGTCAGACAGGCAGAAGGCATAGGAAACTGGAATGTGATGGAGAACAGGCAAAGCAAAAAGCATTGTGGAGGTGTTCAGCTAACCTAAGAATTGTCCTTGACTATAATGAAGGAATAACCTAGGATATGAAAGTATGGGGACTTGAGATTTTTTGATGAGCACACACTTCCTTCCTTTGTGTGTTGGAGGGAAGGGGGCAGACAGCTGAATCTCCTTTCTCTGTGCCATTCACCAATATCCCCTCATCCATTTGAAAGGACTAAATTGATCTTAAGGAGTAACAGAGGAGCCAAGGTTCCAAGGTATCTTTTCTGAATGGAGGCCAGTAAGTCCTCTGGGCAGTCCAGTTCACCAATATTTTCATCTCTAGAGCAGTGACCCAAGAAATACACAGAGAATTTTATATTCAACAGGAGACCTTATTATATCCATTTAATTTCAAACCAAAAGAATCACACCGATCCCTGCAACATAATGGAAATTCAGCCTCTAACATTGCCATATACCATACTCCTGACAATATGACAAAAAGAAATGTGTATGCAAGTCTTCCAAGAGTCACTTTTGCGTCCACTCTTCATTCATTTTAAATATCTTTCATACTCCCTTTGTAAGTAATGAATGTTCTTTGTGCTTTCTCAGACAAATGGACAGAAAACATTTGCTGAGTAGCCTGTGATAATAGCTGTCAGGAGTGGTGGCGAATGCCTTTCTCACCTAGTTTACGCAGCCGTGGAAGAAATTAGATATGCATGTCATACTGTGAGCATCTCATTTTGAGACTTAACTCGTGCTTTTGAAACAATACTAATTTTCTAATTAGAGTCTGTGCAGACCATGGAGCTCTTTATGAATGAAAATCAGGCATGGGTTGCATTCAGATGCATTCCATGAAGCAGGATTAACAATGCTAGCATGAAGGAAACCGATACCAGCTGTAGTCTTTTATAGACTTTTACAGCCAGAATTGAAGATCATTTAACCAAATTCCTCACTTTATAAAGAGAGGGATGGAGATGCAGAAAAGGAAATGTTTCCCTAATGTTGGCTTCTAACACAGTATTCATGCCCATCCCCAGCAAATCTGTGTTTGGATTTGTATATATTCTTCCATGTGGAGTTGATGTCAGTGTTCCATTGCACATCGATATTTATTGATTTGCTGTAATGGCATCACATTTCTTTTTTTTAAATATGTTTTTATTGATTTTAGAGAGAGGAAGGGAGAGGGAGAGAGAGATAGAAACATCAATGATGATAGAGAATCACTGATTGACTGCCTCCTGCATGTCCCACAACCTAAGCATGTGCCCTGACCAGGAATCAAACCGTGACCTCTGGTTCATAGGTCAAAGTTCAACCACTGAGCAATCCTGGCTGGGCGGCATCACATATTTTTGATGTTCTTGTTTTGCAGCTGCAATGGTTTATTTTTATTAGCTCATTACTTTTATTTCAGTGATTTCCTTCCAATTTAACAAAATGGATTTATCACTAAATGGTGAGCTGGAGATTGAATGCAAAATCTACTTTTATACCGTTTGTATTTTTTTGGATAGGCTTAAAGACTGGGGTATTATATTACAAAAAGGGGAAAAGCATGACAGAATGGTCAGGCTTTGTAGATTTCTCTAAATAATTCTAGGTGAAAGGGTTACTTAGGAATTAACTAAGCCCTACCAACAGTATTTTACAGTGAGAAAATTTAGACTCGGTTAATTTAAACCAGGAGTCACACATTCAGATATTTACATGATATAGAGAGGGACCCTGGCATAATACAACAGGACTAAACTACGCACATTTCAACCAAACTTAGGCGATTTCACATTCCATTTAAAAAATTTGAGTAATCACTAAGGTACCATTGGAAGGCGGTGTACCAAAAAGGCTTCCCGATTTTGACCCTGATTCACATCCAGTGTCTGATACATTAGCTACTCTTTTTACCTCATGGTATAGCTTTGCCTATTTTCTAACTTATCCAGCTGCTCCTTTATTTTAGCCACATCCTCTGTATTGGTGAGAACATAGTACATTGAAAAGTTTTTGTTGTGAGCTGCAGTCAGGCAATAATAAAAGTATTTGGAGAATTTTTTTTTTAATTTTTCATCTCAAGTGTGTATGTTTGTGTATATGTGTGAGAGTGTGTCTCTGTATGTGTCAGTGTGCATGTGTGTCTACATGTGCACATATGTGTATCAGTGTGTGCGTATGTGTCTGTGTATTGGTTGTCATCATGGCTGATAGACTGGACTTCTTGCCTGAGTTACCCTGCTTGATTGCGAGGGCACAGATTAGTATGCTGCTCTAGCTCCCATGTCCATATGCTCTGGGTTGGTTCTTTTCCAATAGGGGCATTCCCTACTTATCACAACCTGCATAAAACAGTGCAGTTTTGTGGAGCCCTTCTTTAAAACTAGCTTGGACCAGGGATATTTTCAGAAGGGGCAGACTGTAGCGATTGGTAAAACCAATGTCACCATTTCCCCCTGATTTCTCACCAATGCCTAATCTAAAACTTTTAGATCCTTCCCTAGTAGACCCCAATGAAATTTTGTCTGTTATTTTATTTTATTTTTAAAAAATATATTTTATTGATTTCTTTACAGAGAGGAAGGGAGAGGGATAGGGAGTTAGAAACATCGATGGGAGAGAAACATCGATCAGCTGCCTCCTGCACACCCCCCACTGGGGATGTGCCCGCAACCAAGGTACATGCCCTTGACCAGAATCGAACCTGGGACCCTTCAGTCTGCAGGCCAACGCTCTATCCACTGAGCCAACCCGGCCAGGGCTTGGCTGTTATTTTGTGACTAGAGGCCTGGTGCACGAAATTTGTGCACGGGGGGGGGGTTGTCCCTCAGGCCAGCCTGCACCCTCTCCAATCTGGGACCCCTCGAGGGATGTCCGACTGCCCATTTAGGCCTGATCCTACCAGGGATCGGGCAGTCGGACGGGCTGTCGAACATCCCTCTCACAATACAGGACTGCTGGCTCCCAACTGCTCGCCTGCCTGCCTTCCTGATTGCCCCTAACTGCTTCTGCCTGCCAGCCTGATCACCCCCTAACCACTCCCCTGCCAGCCTAATTGATGCCTAACTACTCCCCTGCCAGCCTGATTGCCCCTAACTGCCCTCCCCTGCAGGCCAGGTCACCCCTAACTGCCCTCCCATGCAGGCCTGGTCCTCCCCCAGCTGCTCTCCCCTGCAGGCCTGGGTCCCACCCAACTGCCCTTCCCTGCAGGCCTGGTCACCCCCAACTTCCCTCCTCTGCTGGCCTGGTCACCCCTAACTGTCCTCCCCTGCAGGCTTGATTGCCCCCAACTTCCCTCCCTTGCAGGCCTGTTCCCTCCCAACTGCCCTCCCCTGCTGGCCATCTTGTGGTGGCCATCTTGTGTCCACATGGGGGCAGGATCTTTGACCACATGGGGGCAGTCATCTTGTGTGTTGGAGTGATGGTCAATCTGCATATTACTCTTTTATTAGGATGCCTTTCTTTTCTTTTCTTTTTCTTTTTTTTTTTTTTTTTTGTCAAATAGCCACAGGTTAGTTCTGATGTTATTTAATGACTTTCATCCGAACTGTAATGAAAGATACTTTCATGAGAAGGAACCAGGATGCACCAAAGACACGCCATGCTTTTCTTCTTGTGTGAGAAAAGCTGTTTGAACAGCCCTTGTCCCAGAACTAGTATATCATCTCCCAGGATTCCAGAGAAAGCATCAAAACCCAAAGAAGAAAGTGTTTATAAACTGGGCCTTTGCAGAGGGAATTTGTGAGATCTTAAAACTCAAAGAAGTGGGGAAGAAAACAGCCTCATCTTTGCAGAGAGAAATTCACCGTATTCTTTGGAGAGCATTCACTGGCAGTTGAAAGTGAAATCTATGTGTGTGTGTTGTAATGTTAACTGTTTAGTGCAGTCAAGCAATAGTGTTTTGTTTTTTTTAATGTTTTTGAACTTGAGCTATAAATAAATAAACCTTATTTAAATCCTAGTCAGGGAAATTCCCAGTTATTGAAACTAACTGAGTATTGGCTGTATCAAAACAAAAATGCCACAAGTGAGCAAGAGACTTATTGGTGCCCAAAGCAAAGCGGTCAATCCTCCAGTGTATTCTACACCCTGCCCCGTTGACATGGCAGAAAGGAAAGGCAGCAGAAGCTCCTTACTGGAGTGCCAGGTTACGCTGATACATTTCCCACAATAAAATTACAGTTGCAGACACTCCACTTACTCTTTCCTCTACTTTCTACCAAGAATCAATAACTTCAGTTTCTATAAAGTTTTGCCATTGATAAAGCTCCTTCATATATACTAGGATAGCTTTTCCTACCAACTACCATGCAGGTATGGTCATCCCTACCTTACAACTGAAAAGGAAAAAGATCGTGAAAGTGGAAGTATGAAAAGCAAAGGTTTTTCCCTGGTGCCTAAGGATCCAGAATCAGAAATGTGTCAGCGATGATCACAATTTCCTGGAAAAGCAAAGCTTGGTAGGGGCAAAGCTAGAAGTGTATTAATGGTTTTCTGGTCCCCAAGCTGGTATCCTTGCTGTGATTCAGTCAGTAAACCTTCATTGAATATTTTTGGATGACAGTCACTATCTTGGTTGCTGAGGCTACAAAGGTAAGTTGGACATGGTTCTTGATTCCAAGGATCTCACATCCAGAGGGGAAGACAGTCGAATGTGCAAACTATTGCCATATCTAGTGTGCTGAGTGCTCTGAGAGATCCAAGTTCAGGAAGCCGGGGAGTAGAGAGAAGACGCGCCTGGCACAGACTCGGGGAGTAGTGACCACTTTGGAGAGGAACCACGGTTATCTAAGTTCTGAAGGGCATATTGATATTGTCTCAAAGGAGCCAGATTCAGAAAGGCCTTCGGAACAGCAGGGAGTGCGTGGGGGAGGACCCAGAGGTGAGAAAGAATGCGAACAAGAAACAGAATGAGTGAATATGTCAACTTGGCGACCTGGGTGAAATTCAATCTCACTGGAGCAGAGACTGGGAAGTACACAGTGATGAGCGATCAGGCTGGAGATATTGGCAGGGGGCCTTGTTTGCTGTACTTCTTCTCTTTCCAGCACATTTGGTTACATCGCTGAGCACATAAGTCAGGCGCCCCACGTTTCTAATTAGGAAAGCCCTGCTGTTCTTGATGCCTGAATGCAGCCAGCGCTGCTAATGGGCCTCCCTTTGACCTTTGGTTTTTTGGGGAAAGGCAGTCAGAGTCTTGAAGTCTGTCAGGGGAGTCATCCACTTTGACCTACAGAGAATCACAATTAGTGAGGCCTGGGCACTTGGTACTGAGTTTGCCAAAACAGAAATCCCTCTGCCTTTAGGCATTAGATCCGGGAAGGTGAAATAACCCATCAGGTTATCCTGGTAACTCAGTATTAGGTACAGTCATGGTAATCCATTTCCGGGCTTATTTTATTGAGACAAGCTTGCATTATGAAAGGGATACACTTTCTAATATTCTGTGGCCTAACTTAAAACTCACATTTTCTAATTCTCTCAGCTAGAGTCAATCAGACACAGTATCTCTCTGAGTTCCCAAGAATTCTACATGTACTTGCACAAACCACCTTTGGCAATTACATAGTTCCTATTAAATGGAAACTACATTTGGGTTATAATATTTAAGACAGTTATTGAAACACTTTTGTGGGTAGCCCTCTGGTTCACTATGGAATATGAGTGATACAAGAAATTCCAAGGATAAATTATTTATTTCAGGAAATATTTTCACCTAAGATCAGGAAGACTCCCTTCTTGTCAGGCCACAGATTAGTTAATATTTTCTTATAAAATGCGGTAAATAAAAGTTTCAGTTCTTTACGTCAAATGTTAAAGTTTTAAAAAAGTACATTTTATTTGTCTTCTGTTTAAAAAATTATAAAAATAAGATTTCATTTGTACTAGTTTCATTTTCTGGTGAGATCCTCTTTAAGCTTAAATGGTGTTATGGGTTGGCTTGTGTCCCTCAAAAAGATACTTTGGAGTCTAACTCTTAAAACCTCAGAATGTGACCTTATTTGGAAATAGGGTTATAGCAAATATAATTAATTAAGATGAGATAATACTGGAGTAAGGTAGGCCTTAACCCCAGTATAAATGGCCACTATAGACTGAATGTTTGTGTCCCCTCCAAAATTCATGGGTTGCAATCCTTATCCCAGCATGATGGAATTAGGAGGTGGGGTCTTGAGGAGGTTTAGGTCATGAGGACAGAGCTCTCATGAAAGGATCAGGGCCCTTATCAGAAGAGACAGATGAGCTTGCTGCAACTCTCTGCTCTCCACCAGGTGAGGACACAAGGAGAATGGAGCCACCTGCAAGTTAAGAAGCAGGATCTCACTAGATACCAGCTCTACCAGGACCTTGATCTTGAACTCCTAGCCTCCCAAGCTGTGATAAATAAATGTCTGTGGTTTAAGTCACCCAGTCTGTGGGCTTCTTATTGTTGCTGTTATAGCAGTGTGAGCTGGCTGAGACAAAAGCATATTTTTCAAAGGATGATGCTAAGGTTGCTAGCATTATTACGTTTATGATTGGAGAGTTTTTAATTTTTGAGCTTTACAATTTGTATGTTTTCTCTCCCAATTATTGAGTTTTCGTTTTTATTAAATCTTGCTTGCAATAAGGAGATTAGGGGAAGAGCATCGTTGATTGATTATGATGCTGCCTTCATGCATCATACAATGGGGAATTTCAAATCAGAAAGCATTCGTTTGAATCCAACTCTGCTATTTTCTAAGTGTGTGTCCTTGGGAACGTTAACCTTTGTGTGTTTGGTTTTTCTTTATGTGCCGAAGTTTGCTAGAATAAAAACTTGGTTAACTGGAATCCAAGTTCCTAGTACTGGATCCAATTTCTCAGTTCTGCCTGGGGTAAGTAGTAATAACCAGAAGCAGCAGGATATAGCACTGACCTTTATTACAGATAAGAACTATGAAAACTATCTTCTATTGCAAGGAAGGCAGACATCAGAAAGGGTCAAAATCAAAGGGTACTTAAGGGCAGTAAAATTGTTCTCTGGCATAGAAAACCCTATGTTTTAAGACATAACATTTATTTCCTAAAAAAAGTGGGACTATAATGACACCGTAGGAAACATACTTTTTCACATATTTTTCATCAACCAGTGATGCATATGATTCAGACAGGTTTACTGCTTGTCTTCCATGACACTACTGTTCCCTGGTATCATATCTATCCACTGAGTCTCTGTTGCTCCTTTTGTATGCTTGTGAGTTTGTTTTCCTTTAACTGGCCAGTATATGGTAGAGTTCCTTAGATCTCAACCTGTATCTTATTCTTACCCTGTGGAAAACCTCGCTTTCAACCACAGCTTTTATCATCACCAGATGTCAAGAACTCCTAAATATAAAATCCCAACCCATGCCCTTATGTTTGAGTTTCAGCTCTGGGTATCCAATTGTCTCCATTTAAATGCCTCAAAGTCACCTCAAATTCAACATGTCCAAAGACAAAAGCCTGGTTGTCATATGCACTCCCTCAATGTCATGCACCTTTCTTTCATAGTCCTTGTTAGAGGTTTAATTTTATACTTATTTTTCCTCTGATTTTTTTTTTTTATTAATGCCTGACTCCCTTGTACAGCTGTCAGCCCTGGAGGATCTAGCACAATGCATGGCACATGACAGGTGTTTGCATAGTGTTTGTCAAACGAATGCATTATTATATTAGAGTGTGTAAGCGAAAAGGAAAAAAAAATTGAAAGGATGACACGTAAGTTTTATTTAAACCAGCCTTCTAAATCTTGGGAAGAAAATGTGCTCTCTTCAATTGCTACATACCAAACCAGAAGTTGACCCTTACAGCTTAATGAATGGAATGAATAGTTGTGCAAATAAGTAGAACTTAATTTTCAGAGGCAGAGCTGGGTAGAATTTGGTAAAGAACATTCTTATTGGAAAAGTTGTCATGAAACATTTAAAAATTATAGTTCTGTCCTTTGGTTTAGGTTTTCTGGGAAGAAATCAGCCAAATAATTGCAACACTACTGAGTACTTTCTAGAGGTTTCCTGTGGCCCCCCCAGGTCTTTCTTTGATGTTTATTTGTCAAAGTGTAAACACTTCTGTTGCTAAAGGAAATCATTAAAGGCAGACTAGTGACTTTTAGGTTGCAGTTGAAGTGGGGTATTTGAAGCATTTCTAGACATCAAATTCAAGAGTCTTCCAGAGAGGGTTTCTGAGAAATTGGTCTTCCCCTGTGTCTCAGAGGGAACCTGAGACTTGGCATGCTCTTTCACTGTGTGCCTTGGTAGAATAGGGAAAGCTGAGATGCAAGCAAAATAGCACTTCAAGCCTTCAGGTATTAGGGACTTAACTTATAAGACTTCTTTTTGAGAATACTGAGTTGCATGGGGGATTATATTAGTGAAATATGAATCTATCACCTGTCATTTGTGGCTCAAATTCCACTTGTGTAGGAAGTAAATGGAATATATTTCATTGACTGATATATTTTAAAGGGTGTATGTGAAACATATTGGGGGTTTTCACCCAAATCCCTGAAACTATATATCACCATTTTAATGGGTATTATGGCCACCAACATAATTTGGTATGAATTAATTTTATGTCATGCTATGTTCATATTCTTTTAATATTATTTTTTAGCCTAATAGGTTAATAAACAGCATAATAATAGTCTTAGTATTTCAAGACTATCAGAGGGAAGGGCAGTTGGGGGGTTGGGTGAAAAAAGGTAGAGGAATTAAGCAAAAAGAAAAAAAAATCATAGATACAAACAATAAATAGTATAGGGATTACTTGAGGGAGAGGGGGTGGGGGAAGGCAGAAGAGGGTAAAGGGGGGATGAATGGGTGATGGAAGGAGACTTGAATTTGGATGGTGAACACACAATACAATATACAGGATGGCCTGACCAGTGTGGTTCAGTGGTTGAGCATCAGCCTATGAACCAGGAGATCACAGTTCGATTCCCAGTCAGGGCAGAAGCCTGGGTTGCTGGCTCGATCTCTAGTGGGGGACGTGCAGGAGGCAGCCAATCAATTATTCTCTCTCATTATTGATTTTCTCTCTCTCTCTGCCTCCTTCTCTGAAATCAATAAAATATATACAGATGATATATTATAGAATTGTTCACCTGAAACCTATATAATTTTATTAACTAATGTCACCACAACAAATTCAATTAAAAAATTAAGAATAGGTCAAATCCAACTGCCCACCAGTAGGGGATTGTGCCCAGATAGTGAGCAATCTGCAGCTATGAAAACATCCCAGAAACCTGTCTGTGAACTCTCATGGAAAATTTCCCAACTATATTAAGTGGAAAAAAGGAAGATATGAAACAGTATTATAAAATGTTATATTTGGTTTTAAAAACAAGGTGCACATAAGAATATGTCTGAATTTGTTTGTGTATGTGTCAGAAACTATGGAAGTAGCTATTAGATATTACTTACCTGTGGGAGGAGGGGGCAGGCACTGAGCAGTTGGGGTAACTTTGCTGCATATTTGTCCATATAGTGACTATGTTATCTATTCAAATCATTAAACCAAAAGAAAATGAACCAAATTTATATTAAAGAGAAACCAACAAAATAAACAAACAAGCAAACAAAAGAAACTGGGAATTACTAGATATCATTTTTCACACACCAAAATTGTGAATCAGAGTCTATTGAAATCACCAGATTTTTTAAGTATTGTCAACAAATTCAAATTAAATAACACTCTGCAGATTTTACAAAGAATATCTGTGGGCTACACATATCTCTTTGGACTATGGAGAGGCCTCTGATTGAATACATTTCTCTCCCCAATTGAGTCTAAAGGGTAGCAGGACTCGGAATGCATGTAGAGGGCAGAACGAGGTAGGATTTTAATCTTCCTCATCTGCAGGTGGCATAATGTGGTACAGAGAGGCTCCTGGAATTCATTGGTATAGTTATCCTGGTAAAAAAAAAAATAAAGCAGACGCAAAAAAAGAAAACAAAAAGTAATACCCTAGGTATCAAAGATGGGATCAGCAGGGACCAGTCTAACTGATCAGCTATCCATGGTCCTCGGGATTAAGGGAGGCTGAGAAAACTTACTTGTTCTGTTCCCCTGAAGTATGAGAATTTAGATAGTAAAAGCCCAAACTGCCTTTATATCCATTCCTTATTGTGATTGGAGATCTTAATACCCTGCCATAATTGTTTCTCCATTTTCTAGGTTTAAATGATACTGAAACATAGGTGACTATTATCATTATCCACAATAGGAAAAAGGGCTGAAAAAAATGGGGACTGGTGAATAAGGCGAAATGTGAAAAATTTAGCTCTTAGAGTTATGTTGTCTGGTAGAGTTGCCACTAGATACCTTTGCTTATGTCCATGATGAAGCTGTGGTTTGAAGAAGCCACAAGCCACAGGCAGCTACTGAGCACTTGGAATGTGGCCAGTCCAAATGGAGATGTGCTGTGAGAGTAGGTGCATACAGATTTCACAGATGCATTAAAAAAAACCCCAGAGAAGGTAAAAATATCATTAATATTTTCATGATGACTATATTTTGATATAAGAATATTTTGCATGCATAGAGTTAAGTAAAATACATTATGAAAATTATTTTCATCAATTTACTTTCATTATTTTTAATGTTATTACAACATTTAAAATTGCATGTGTGCCCTGTATTTGTGGCTCATGTTTATTTTGTTTGGACCACACTGCATCAAAAATTTGAGTTTCTTGATAATGTTTTGCTTTATAGGTGAATAAGATAATGTCACGTAGACCAAAGCAGTGTTTATTTTTCAGAAATTAGGCAAATAACATGACCTCATGAACATGCCTTTTACATGACAGGTATTTCTTGCAAATATTTGTTCCAAGTACTTTGGGTCAAATGCAAGAACATGAAGCATCTGATGAATGTCTGTCAAAACAATCTTCGCTTAGATGGAAAAGTATAATTTTAAATCGTCACAAAAATTATAGCTTACACGCTGAATTAGCCATCGTAATCTGCATAGTATATTTTCTATAATGAGTCTGCATGTAATAACAAGTCCAGATGTAGCATTTAGATGATCAGTAAGCTTTTAGATCAATTTATTATGAATAAAAGAGGCATTAATCTCTTCCTCACACAATGTAATTTGCATTCTCTTTCTAGAAATCTTAAAAGCCCTATAGAGGAAACTGTAATGGACATTAAACCAATTCAAAGTTGTAAGCACTTCATTTCCTCATGTAACACGGTTGTCTTTGGAATACAAATGGAGGCATTAATTTGGAAAGAAAGTGTAAATTTTTGCTTGGTGATAAAGGGAATATTCAAGTTTATGCTATTCAGGCAAATGAAGAATCATTCATCAGAAAATTATTGTTTCTAACAAGAAATTTAAACATTGTCCATTTGAATTTAAATTATAGGAAGGATTGCTATATCCATTGAGGAAGATAGGAGTTTAAATGTATAACATTAGTAAGACATGCATAATATCTCTAGCATATATATATGTTGGTGTGTGTGTGTGTAATTGTTATGATCCAATGGTATTTGTTAAATGTCCTTTATGTGCATTAGATTGTATTAAAATAATAGAATTATAAACTTTTAGGACTGGCATGAAAACTACTTGCAGCCCAGTCCTCTGCCCAAAGCATGTAGTCCACACTGAAATCATGTTCAGAAGACTACTACCTGCATGCCTCTGCTTCAGATCTCTAGCAATTAGGAGTTCACAACCTCATAAAGCACATTCACATGTTCCCACCTCTTGAGATTTTTAGCCATTTCTTTCAACAGTTTTAATTCTTCTCCCATAAAAATTGTATGTGTAGGGAGTATCTCTTGCTGCTAATTGTTCTTCCTTCCTAGCAGTTCATGGGCACACTCAATACACACTTTTGGATGAATAATATTAAAATATCATAGAAATTCATTCTCTTCCATATCACCCTACCTATTCAACTAGTGCAATATTCTGCTCTGTTGTGCAATATTCTACTGGCTTGAGAAGGGTTTATAATATGAGCTTGCGTAGTAGGTAAGCATTTGGGTATGGAGTAGAGGGTATTAGAATAAAATCTTCCAGCATTTACATTGGTTCATTGACCTGCGTCAAATTATTCAACTTCACTCAGAGAATCTCTGCTTTTACGAATTCCATGCATTGGCACCTGGAGTCAGACATCGTTTAGTACAGGACTTATTATAATTTTAAATATTTGGAAGGTAATAATCCACACTCTTCAGTTCACCAAAATAGCCAACTCCAAAAGATCTGTAGAAGGTAAACAAAAAGACAAACTACTTACTCTCAGGGAGCTTGACATTAGCTGAGAAGGTAAAAGAAGATATTCCCTTGGAGGAATGACTGATTGGCTTGTAGCAGAGGATGTTAGAGAGGCAGGGAGGATGGTGGTTAAGAGCATGGGCTCTGGAGCTGGGCTGCCTGAGTTCATGCCCCCATTCCATCACTTGCTACCTGTGTGTCTGGGGCAAACCACTTAATTTCATTGAGCCTCATCTGTAAAATGGGGATAATAAAAGTAAGGTATTGTGAGAATTAAATAATATATGTGAAGTTTGAACAGTGCTGATTGTGTAGTAGGCACTCACTAATATATATCACAAACACACATTTATAAGCAACTATAGAGGGAGAGAGGGAAAATAATTTTAAGCAGTGAAGAGCATGTATAAAGGAAGTAAACATTCCAAGCATACTTAATAAATTGTCCAGATCCCTGTGGATAGCCACTGTATTTATGTCAATCTTGAGGCAGCCCTCTATTCTTTGATGCATCCCAGACACACTTGTTCCCATATAATATACTAGAGGCCCGATGCACGAAGATTCATGCAAGAATGGGCCTTCCTTCCCCTGGCTGCTGGCACCGCCTTTGCTCCAGCATAAGCCGCCTTTTCCCTCCGGCCCGGAGCCACCTTTCCACCTTCCCATGCTGCCCAGAGGTCCAGAGCAGCTGGGGACAGGGCAGAATGCCTGCATTGTCGCCATCTTTGTTGGGTTAATTTGCATACTCACTCCTGATTGGCTGGTGGGTGTCACAAAGGTACAGTCAATTTGCATCTTACTCTTTTATTAGTGTAGATCAGCAAGAAATGGATGTTTTCTAAAGATATCACAGCAAAATTCAAAAGAGGGTTCATGATACATCATATAACCAAACATCATGAATCTCCCTTTGAGCCACTCTGTCATTTTCCTAAAATTTCTTTTCAGATGCTAACCACCTTATCTCTAACCATCCATTCTTCCCCGAGACTAACCCTCCATAGCTTCTCTAGCAATGCTGCTTCTATCATTATCCTCCTAGTAGACTCCAGCATCCTGCCCCAACCCAGAGCCCCAATACCCTCCCTGTTTGTAGCTCCACACTCACCATCCTGCTCAGCAATGAAAGAATCTGCCTCAAGAACTCCTCTCTTTGGACAGCGAGGAGGCTGCTAGAACATTCACCCCCTATGAAAAGCAAGTCAGTGGAGGAAAGCTTGATCCCACCTATCAAGTAATGTCAGAAGACTGATGTTGCATAAGAATACCTGACAAAGATGATTGGACTTTCTTTAGCAGGGGCAAGAAACTACAGCAAGAGTTTGGGTCAGGGAGATAAGGGAATAAGCACCATGTTTCTGAAGAGACCTGAATTTCTGTGATTTGACCTTGAGAAAATTACTCTTTGTTTGAATTTATTTATCCCTCTTCACAATGTGGAGAAAGGTTTGAGTTCAAAGGTGATTTATTCTTTCCAGATCAGAAATTCCAAATATTCAACAGCACACCAGATGTCACGCTATTCATTAGAGCCAGAGCTGAGATAAAATGTATAAGTCTTGGGAGCCTGGAGGGCCCAGAGAACATGCTCAAGAGGGAAAGTCTTTCATTTCTGAACTGACATTTTCATGAATAGCTAGAGTGATGAGGATCTTCATGATTTTTCCTTCACGGTGTGCCAATCAAGGTTGAATTCAATCTGTTGCTCTTTAATGCAAGACTTTAATGGGATTTTCTCCTTCCTTGGGAGTTTGACCTTTGTCTTACTGTCTTCTTTGCAAGCATTTTTGCCTTTCTAGGGAAGGGAACTGGGACAAAGAAGAGCATGCATGAGTACCTTCTCTATGCTGAGTCAGGTCCACACACACATAAACATACCTTGAAGATAAATGAGTGTGTCAAATCACTAGGGTAGAATTTGGAGAATGGTGTGACATCTGGTGTGCTGTTGAAATAATTTTTCTAATTCCTGGAGAAATGGCTGAATCCAAGTCTAGAAATGCTCATTTGGATAATTTAACCATTTTTTAAAATATAGGGAAGTAATTACTGTAAAAGTCAATATAATACAAGGTGTCCCCAAAAGATGCATACACACTTTGAATGATTATAAAGTTAGTGTTTATTAATATACAGTTCATTTTCAAAATTTAGTAGAATCTACAGAAATGAATAATTTATTTTTTTGGCAATGCCTGTTTTCAAACTGATGACCATTCTGGTCCAGGCACAGCTGATAACGCGAAGCAATGAAATTGCAAACATCAAGTATCCTTTTGTTCGGTATTTGTGCACCCTCAATTTGTCAACTGTTGCTGGTTTTGTACCATAAACTTTATCTTTTATGTATCCCCATAAAAAAAGTCTAGTGGCACTTTGGGGTAAATTTTCTTTGTCAAAGCTTAGTCTGGCTTCACCCGTTATTTCAAATCAGTTAAAACTGAAAAGGAGTAAACATTAAGTGAGTTATCAGCTATTGAAGTATGTATACATATTTTGGGGACACGCTATAGTTAGAGAAAGATGAGAAGAGAAAGAGGATATGATAGGGATGGGGCCCATGGAAGGGACTCTTCAAATAGGGAGCAAACGGCTATTTCTTGTCCTGGGTGGTTCCCCTGTGATAATAATTAAGCCACATCTTTTATTTATGCAATTATCTGAATTTATTTTTAAATTTTATAATGGAAAGATTCATCAGGATCTTACTGCTGTAGGTAGGATTCAAACCCGATGGTGATCCTACAAGATCTCAGAAGTCCTGTGCCAGACCCTGCAGTAAAAAGCTGTGGCTAATTACTATAAACTTTGGCCAATGGCAGTTCAAGAAAACCTCATAAAGGCTCTCTGTCACCCTCTGCAATTTCTAATTTGATTTCAGAGATGTAACATAAAAAGGAATCTTACAGAGAATGAGTAGTAAGTCTACTAAATTATGCACCTTGTACACACATTTGAAAATAAACAAAAAATGCCATATGCTAGAAATTGCTTTTTTAGTAAAATGACAAATCATATTCAATCACAGCTCAATAGCATTGGTCCTCATTGGCCTAACAAGTTAAACTTCCTATTTACATTCTGCTGGGTCTTTGTTACTTCATGATAAAGAGATCGAAGCGGCTTACACGCCTTTCTTCTGGGCTGTCATATCTTTTCTTTCACAGTAAACTCGTGCCAAGACCTTTATTTCATTTCTACACTATACAGGCTAAAAGTCAAGAATAGACTTCACATTCTGTTGCAATTCACGAGTGCCTTGCTGTTTAAAAAACATTTTTAATATAGGAGACCATTAATTACTAGGATTCTGATTGTAATTGCCTGCTCTCAGAATTGATGAACAAAGCCATTTTGGAAAGCAATCAATTTGAAATCTAATTTGTTGGCGAAATGAACCATATAAACAAAATGCCACTTGCAGTTTGTCTAAAATGAGATGTGCTTAACGAGGCCGTCAGCGTCCGCGATCTTCATCACCGTGGGTCGCGGCTACCTCAAATGTCATCGGTGGGACGTAGCGCGCAGGGAGCTGAAACAGAGCACTGCCCGTGAGCACGCGCAATGCGAAACAGATGGCTCCGCGGGTCCCCACAGGGTGACTTTGGGGGGCCGCTCTGGGGTGAAAGTGGAGTGGCTCCCAAGATGAACTAAATGCAGAAACACATTTATCTGCCCCGTGTCGTGCACCCAAAATAGCTGGGTTTGTTTTAGGTATCTCATTTCACTCACATGTATTCAGAATACAAAACACTGAAGTGCAGGAAACTGGATTTGGGGAAAATACACACACACACACACACACACACACATGCATGCACATACACACATATAAAACACACATATATTACATATGTAAAACATGTGGCACTTAGCAGCGGTGATTGTATGAGGCTGCTGCCGGCATAATACAATTCCTCTGTGCTTGTCTCTCCTTTACATATTTCATATCTTTACTCTGTAGCTTCTTTAGATGTGTCTTACTTATATTTTGAATTTGACCTGTTACTTATTTAACTATTAGATGGTATAAGCTACTACACACCTAGGCTATAGGATATAGCCTCTTGCTCCCGGCTACAAGCTATTTAACATATTCCTGTACAAAACGATATGAGATTAAATCAAACACAAGAGAACATGGTGCCATCAAGAGACACAGTAAACCCAAGATGTATGAGGCTGCTGCCGGCATAATACAACATGCTGTTTTATAGCAACCTTGTTTTTAATACTAAGTAGAAAGGGTACACTCTAAAATAAATGATAAAAGATATAGTACACTAACTGCATCAAGCAATCACATGATCGTTTATTATCAAGTCCAGTTGACCCGGGAACAATATGGGTTTGAACTGCCAGGGGCCACTTATAGACAGGTATTTTTTCACTAAGTGTAGTAGGCCCTTTGTATATGTGGGTTTTGCATCTGCAGATTCAACCAACTACTCATCAAAAGAGTATTTTTGCATTCCCGGCCTCAGATTCCCAACTACAAATTGAAAACAGTATTATTGATCTATTATTGATTGAACCTGCAGATGCAAGGGCCTACTGTGCAGTCTAAAGTTATACTGGATCTTGGACTGTGTGAGGTTGGCATCCCTAACCCCTGCATTGTTCAAGGGTCAACTGTATTATGTACTGTACCTAATTGTATATTTGATACTGTTACTCATTGGCACCTCAGTAGGTTTATACGAGCATCACCACAAACACATGAATAATGTGTTGTGCTATGACGTTATGATGGCTACAATGTAAATAAGCCATAGGAATTTTTCAATCCTTTATGATCTTATGGAACCACTGTCATTTTGCAGTTCCTTGTTGGCCAAAACATCGTTATATAACTCATGACCATATTCAGAGAGAGGGAAACAGCGATAGAGAGCTGGAAACCAAAGGTATCTGGCTATGTTGTAGAATCAGTTCTTTTGTACCAAGTTTGACCTAGCATTCACTTGCTCTTTATTATTTAAAGGGAGATTTCCTTTGAAAAATGCCTAATAATTTTTGATGACTTATTACTGCATGATTCTCAGACATTGTAAGTTGTTAAAATGAATAATAAAAAAGCACAAAACCTGTGAGCATGTATGTGTTGAAGTTAAACTCGTTACCTGATTATTTTAAATTTGATAGACTGTGGATATTTTGGAGCTTATTTATTTATACAGTTTCATGCATCTTGCATAAATAAACTAGGAATTACTTGAAAATACAGTAATCTTAGGGCACTGTAAAACTGAAATCAATATAAAGGTATGCTTTTTTATTAATACACTAGAAGCCTGGTGCACAAAATTTGAGCATGGGTAGGGTTCCTAGGTCTGGCTGGCGATCAGGGCCGATCTGTGGGGCAATTGGTGGGGCGATCAGGGGACCCCCGCTGGCACCCACCTTGACCAGCCTGGGGCCTGTGGGCTGGGGGCAGCTCCTGTGTTGAGTGTCTGCCCCCTGGTGTTTAGTGCATGTCATAGTGACCAGTTGTTCCGCTGGTCAATTTGCATATTAGGCTTTTATTATATAGGCTTAAAAAACTCATTTTCTGCCTATTATTACAGTGGTTGAGTTTTTTAACTCAATCTTTCCAATGTATTTGTAACTTTAGAAGTTATGTACTTTATTTTTAGCATTTTATTATTTACCTGAATAATTTGATGTTCATATTTAATTGAAATCAAATGTAAACAGACTACTTAATATCATTATCGCTCCATGAGTGAATCTTCTTTCTCCTGAACAATACATGATTTTGGAATGCTTTAACTCAAGGCACATTTTCTGTCTTACATGGTACAAATAACTAACATTTTAGTTCTGTCTCATTTTTTAATCCCCTAAATTAGATGTAGTTAACTTTGTTTTATGCAGTCATTGTTTAAAATTTATTTATGTGTTTACCAGTTTTTTGGTTTTTTTTTACTCACCGTTAATTTTTTACATTTTGGGAATTCTTAATGGGAATCATTTACCTTCTTCCTGGTAGTACATTCTTCATGCTTTCTAGGCAGTAATCTCTCAGTTTATTTTTCCTGACTGCAAAACAATAATTTAGTTGGTATACAGTTTTAGATTTACAAATATTTTCTCTCATCATTTCCAGTGTTGTCATTGAGAAATCATCTATTTCTCTTCTTTTGTAGGCAATCACCTTTTTTTCTGGTTGCTTTAAGTCATTTTTAAATGGTATTATATAAATATATTAATATGTGTTTAGTAATAGAATTCTATTTATTTCTCCTTTTGGTATTTTTTTTTGTACAATGCTTTTTAAATTTTTTATATCATTAGCAATTCTTAAATTTCTCAGCTATGATCTCTTCCAGTATTACTTCTCTTTCATTCTTTCTACTCTCTTTTGGAATTCCAATTGAATGCATGTTATTTAAAAATTCCTCTGTGCTTGTCTCTCCTTTACATATTTCATATCTTTACCCTGTAGCTTCTTTAGATGTGTCTTACTTATATTTTGAACTTGACCTGTTACTTATTTAACTATTTCAAATATAGTTACTTTACATCCCAGATCTGGTAATTAGACTATTTGGAATCTTCTATGATTTTGTTTTTACTCGTGATAACTTGTTTCTCATGAATTATCAAAGTTTAGGCTGTAAACTCAAATTTATGTGAGTTTAATGTGCAGAAATCTGTACGGGTCTAGGTTAGGGACAAACTCTTCCATAGAAGATGTATATTTCTTTCTGCCTAGCAACTAGAGGCACCATTACCTTTGGACTACATTGAGGCATTTTTTGGCATGGGTTTTCAAACAGGAGTGTAATTCTATTTGAAGGAAAAACTAATGGTTAGTAATTTTCCTTTGAGTGCCAATCTTTTGTTCTTTGCAATGTCAATGCTAATATCAACACACATTTTCCCTGTTCCCCTTTGACAGTAGGATACTTAGAAGGTCCAGACTTTATAAGGGGATCTCCATTCTAACTCTACTTGCCCAGGCCAGAGTACTCACACACCACAATAAATCACTAGGTTTTATGTTTCTGATATCAGCCAATACCTCTGGGCACACGTGGTTACATCCTTACTGTACCATTCTCCTCTCTGGTTATTTTTGGTTTCCGGTTATTTCTTCAGCTCCAATTTAGGATGACTTTATCACATTAGGAGTCTTTAAGATAAGGAGGCCCATTCTCATTTTTAAAAGCACATATAAATGTTTGCATTTACATATATTTTAAAACAACATCTTTTTGGTTTCTTACCCTTGTTCTACCTGTAATAATATTCAAGCACTCTTCTAGGTACCGCAGAGTCTTTAAAGAACAGCATAAAGCTTTGTCTTTGAGGAATGCATCAGAGGAATCATATTGCACTGTAATGCAAGGTAGAAATCCAAGTTCCATAAAAAGAGTCCAGATGAAATGGAATCAAGGGGATGAGTGGTCTAGGATATGACATTTGAGGATCAGGACATGGAGAATTAGAAAAGCTGTCACTACTTCACTCTTCTTTAGAACAGTGAAGCCTCTGCCAATGACATCTCTCTCTGTGTGACTGGCTCCTCCCTCACTCCTGTCTAGTTAAAGCCATTCTGCCCTCAGATCTTGGCTCAGTCATCACTTTTTTTTTTTTCAGTCATCACTTTTAAAGGGAAGCCTTTTGTGACATCCTTGAAAGGTCAAAGTCCTTGTTACTTACTCTTAGTATAGGTGCCCCTCATTCACAGAATCGAACAGATCTCAATTCTAATTCTTACAATTTTAGATTTATCTATAAGCTTAATTTTAATTTTCCTTATAGAGTATATAGTCTAAGAAGGCAGTCATAATATATGCTTTTTGTTCATCGTTAAATTCCTAGCACCTGGCATTGTGTCTATGAAATATTTGATTCATTCTCTCTCTCTCTCTCTCTCTCTCTCTCTCTCTCTCTCTCTCACATATATATATATATATATATATATATATATATATATATATGGAGTAAATGAATGAATTCCTCCAGTTTTATGTAATTTACTGATTACATAGGACTTTTGCTTGCAGCTCTGTCCCGTTCATTGCTTAGCATATTGATTAGTGAAACACATAGTCTTTTGTTAGACACAAGACAGTTTCACTGGCCACATTTCTGGTAGCTGTGGGAACTGAGTGACCCAAGTTCAGGCAACCTTGGAGGCTCTGGGGTTTATGGGATTGGGATAGTCTTGTGCTTTCTCCCTTCTCTGGTATGCAGTAACCCACTGTTCTTGCCTCCACCTTGATTGAATTTAAAGCTACAGAAAATAATGGGATACATTTTTAGATTTTAGAGTAGTTAGATATAAAAACAAACAAAGACAAAGCATTATCCTGTTCTGGACTATACAAGAGCCCCTCAAGAGAGCTCAGAAAATAGATTTTGGATTCTACCATGAGGGTATTATATCAGGTTTTATTCTATTTGTAGTTTCATCAGTTTTATATATAGACACAATACTTGTAAGACAAAATAGGAAGTCAAAATAAGCAAAAATACATCAAGATTTAGAAGTAAAACTATACAAGTAGGTTGTGAGATGGTAGGCCAGAGATAACATGGACTGGGTTAATTTTAACAGTTTCTCAGGACAGGTGTGTAGAAGGAGATTAATGTTGTCTTTGGAAGAACAAATAGTTTTCCCTAGGCTTATGAAGCCTGTAGCTAGGGTGTGCACAATGAGAGTCTGCAAGGCTGGCCACAGGGCATAATTTGGCCATCAAGAGGATAGCATCAAACCTGAGGCATTGTTCAGAGGTCTCCATTGAATGGAGAAGAAAAGGGATCCACTGGGAAGCTGTAACTATTGACATGATATGTGAAAAAGGCAGCCAGGAGAGCAACTCTGGAAGTATTAGGTTGAGCTTTTGTCTCTGGGATAAGGGTCTTCCTGATTCTCCTGGATCATCTACAAAGCCTTCCCCAGACTTCCCACTGCTGCCAAGGCCATTGAAGACTGCGTCTGGGGAGGGAGACTGAATATGAGGCAGTTATGTCAAACAGAACTCTCCCTCCCTATGGGGTTGACTGTGCCAGGCTCTCAGAAGACATAACGCGCTTGTTAAGGTTTGGTGAATAGCACAGTCTTCTCAGAGGGCGATTTGGGTTCCCATAGAGAAGTCATCAACACAGGGTAAGAATTCAGCCAATTATGCCTCACTTCATCAGTCCTATTTAGATGGCAACCCCATGGGGCATGGACCATGTCTTTCCTTGTGTATTGTACAGTGTTGAGGAAACATTTGGCACTCAATAAATACCAATCCAGAGCTTGTTTCTTGTCCCCCTCAGCCTCCCACTGAGCTGATCTGAGGAAGGAATTCCCTTTGAAGTGCCTTGTCCCCATGTTTTTGATAAACAAGGCCAAGCCACAGAGAAAGATGAAGCATCTACACAGCTCTGAAACTTTCTGGTATCCATAGATGATAAATGCTACCTCTGCAGTGATATAGCTAGGGGGCGAGGGGCATATTTAGTGGGACCAGACAGTGAAAAAAAGCTCCTCTTTCATAAACATTGTCTTACTTCTTACCTCTCACAGATTCATGATTTGTGTTTCCAAACACCCATTAATAACACTGCCAAGCTGTTGCTGAGCTGGGAGGTAGAGCCCTTATAAATGTGGTTCAATTTAATTGTTCTTGAGTTTTACCATGTACACAGAGAAAAACAAAGTATATATAAGTGGGTAAAAAATTAGAAGAGACATTTAAAAAAATAAACATCAGAAGAATAAAAAAAAAGAACATATATGCATACCCCATGGACACAAACAACAATGTGGTTATGGCCAGAGGGAGGGCTGAGCGGGTTCTGGGTGAAGAAGGGCAAAGAGGAGGGAAATGAGGGACATTTGTAATAATTTCAACAATGAAAAATATATATTTAAAAGATAACCTGTGATAACTTTAATAAGCCCTGGCACGGAGTTACTTATAGCATTGATGTGTCAGTATTAAAAAATAGCTTTGTTTTTTTATATTGTAAAAATTTTACATTTTTTGCATCAGAGAAAATATTTACAAATCTTTTTGTAGGTATTGAGATTCAAATAACAAAAAACAAAACAGAAAATAATATTGTATAGGTAAAATACCTTGTAGGCATCTGAATTAACATATGCATATATATTACCAAAGGGATATACAATTTTTTTTTTACATACTGGAAAAATCTCTCAAAGTATTGTCTTTAACTACTAAGGCCAAGACATTCAATGTCATGAAAGACAGGAACTAATGAGGTTAAGTAAACCCTAGAAGATGTGGCCAGGTGGTGAAATGATGGCAGCTCTTACAATTTTTATATATTCATAATTTCAGCTTTCTTTCCCTCCTTTCTCTCTTTTCTCCTTTTTTATATCTCCTGTTTCCCTCTCTTTATGTCTCTATTTCTATCTCTCATTTTCTTTCCTCTCCCTCTTCCTCTCCCTTCCCCTGCCCATTTGAGTATTTTAATTATAAACCTATTCTATCTTACAAAACTTACATGGATGAAGGTTTACCTTGAACTTTCATTCAGTAACTTAATGTCTCTTAACCTTGAATAACATACAGAATGAGAACAAGGCATCATGCAGCCAAGATTTTAAAGATAAATGTCATGCCTACTCACATTTCTTTTGAGAATAAAGTAAAATAACTAAATTAGCCCTATCTGTCTTGTCTCAGTGGATACAGCATTGGCCTGTGGACTGAAGGGACCTGGTTAGATTCCAGTCAAGGTTACATGCCTGGGTTGCAGGCTCGATCTCCAGTAGGGGACGTGCAGAAGGCAGCTGATCAATGATTCTCTCTTATCATTGATGTTTCTATCTCTCTCTCCCTTCCTCTCTGAAATCAATAAAAATATATTTAAAACACACACACACAACACAACTAAATAATGCCCTGAAAGATGTTACAGTTCTAAAAAGAATGAGAAATTAGAAATATCTTGACCCAAAGGTAATAGAGATTGGAAGATTTTCTTTTTTTTACAAATTTCCCATTTTGTAGTTGGTTTATTAAACTTAATATATCCCTAAATTAAGGGCAAGGCATTAAAATTGTAGTAACTAAAATAAGTGGGAAATCACTCAATACACTTGATATTTTCTCACCTTTGGTTGTGATAATGAGGTCACAGGTTGAAATCATAGAGTTTAGTGTGTCTAATGAAGGTTGATTCTCCTCCTCCCTGTGGGAGATTCAGATCATACCCAGGGAACTGTGTTCATTCAGTATTCAACACCATAGGAACTCACGAGAGTGACTGGCATACAAAAGGCATTGAAACCCAGGATATTAATGAAAGGTTGAAGAAAGTGAAGTCTTCATCTGTACAGAGAAGGCTGAAAGAGTGAGTGCTGTAGAAAATCCTATGGATATAAGTCATTTCAGTTTTAAACCTATTTTTAAAAAAATATATTTTATTGATTTCAGAGAGGATGGGTGAGTGAGAGAGAAAGAGAAACATCAATGATAAGAGAGAATCATTGATTAGCTGCCTCCTGCACACCCCACACTGAGGATCGAGCCCGCAATCTGGGCATGTGCCCTCACTGGGAATTGAACCATGACCTGGTTCATGGGCCAACACTCAAACATGGAGCCACGCTAACCAGGCTAAACCTATTTTTAAAGCAACAGATTGGGGTTGGGAGTCAGGTGATGATCTTTTTGCCATAGCTTCTAAGGTATATAGGTGATGATAACGAGCAGTGTGTTCTTGTGTGAATATTGGTGTTTGTTGAAACCAAATAGCAGTTAATGCCCCAAATCAGATCCATTCATTCAGTTAGTCTTTCAGTAAATAATTATAGAGCTCATGTACTAGGTAAGACACTGATAGCTACTAGGAAACTGGGATTGACTGCGAATGATATACTATCTGAACCTATGAACTTGAGTTTCTAGAAAGGCGGGCTTTCATCAACCAGCTACAGATTTGGTATTGAAGTATATTGTGGTGAGAACTATAGAGGAGAAATATAGGGTGCTAAGCAGCATATGGCAGAAGGGATCAGAGCTTTCCTCATGGTGGGGGTGATGTGATCATGAAAGTTTTAGCAAAAGAAATTATATTATTCTGGTATGTGAATATCAGGAGAACAAAACAGAGAATGGGCCAGAGAATGGGCCAGGTAGAGAGAAGAGCAAGGTGAATTAGGACCTGGGGAAAACATCCCAGGGAAAAAACAGCATGTTACATTTCGGTGGGTGATAAGACATCTCTGTGATGGGAACTCAGAAAGGGAGAGGGTAAGGGTCCTGCAGTGAGAAAGGTGAGGACTTGCAGGCTTTGATAAGGACTTAGGGATTTATTCTAAGAACAAGGAGATGACATGAAATAACATTAGGTAGGGGATTAGTATCATAAGACTCACATATTTGCAAGATCATGTTGATAGAAGTCTGGGGAATTGTTTGAAAGGCTTCAAGGTCAGATCTGGGGAGGTTTTTTAGAAGGATATTTAGTAGATTTCCATTCATAATGGCCTAAACCATTTTTTCAAGATCCCTAAGGAAGGTGTATGTTTCAAGAACAAGAGCAGGCAGATATTTGTATTCATTTTCACATTCTAGTCTGTTCTCTGATCCTGGCAAACCAGGTTGTACACATCATGAAAATCTCAAGAATACCCAATACCCATTGTTTTCCTCTCAGACCTGTTATAGACCCCAATGAAAGTGTGTACTACCAAGCTCCCATTTCTTAGCCACCATCTCAGGTGTTAGGCAACCCCAATGGTCCCCTTCCCCAGGTATATCTTTCTGTTATAGGCTGATGAAAAACAGAGAATCTATCCAAAGAGAACTCCAAAGGCCATTCATCACTAGCAGCAGGAGCCTATAACCTCTTTTCATCAGGTTCCTTCTGCATAAACCACGGCCCCCAAACACTGGTTTGTCACTTGTTGGAACTCCTCCTGCTTGTGAAAGGACAGACTTTAATTTATCCTGCAGATTGGAATATACCTCTCACTGAACATCACCAAAACCTTGTGGGACAACATCCTTATCATCCCCTGTTCCTTTGGGAGCTAGTCCACAATTGGACTGAAAGGAAAAAAATTGCAATTTTCCCATCAGGTATGAATCTGTCTTCTAATTTTTAAATAGAATGGTGTTTGGAGTTTTTATTTTTAAAGTTCTTTATGCACTTTTATTTCTGCTGTTATAGGCCCCATTTGTAATATGTTGCTAGATAGCAAATGATGCTCAATTCTGGTTGAATTTTCATGAATATATTACCAGTTGGTTGAATGGGTATAGATAGTTAAGTCCTTTCATTGGGGCCCAGTTAAAATTATGCCTTTGGATGGCTATCTTCATAACTTGCATTAGTTGTCTTTTAATATTCTTTGCATTAGTAGGTACATTTTCCTCCAAATTTATTGTGGTATAAATTGACAATTTAAAATTATATGTATTTAAGGTGTACAATTTGATGATTTGATATATGTATATATTGTGAAATATTCACCACAACCAAGCTGATTAGCATATATGTCACCTCAAAAAGTTACAATTTTTGTGTGTGGTGAGAACACTTAAGATTTACCCTCAGCAAATGTCAAGTATGTTATAAAATATTGTTACATTGGTCACATCATTATACATAGATCTCCAGAACTTATTCATCTTGCATAACTGAAATTTTATATCCCTTGGCCAACATTTTCCCCATTTGTTCTCCCCAGCTCCTGACAACTAGCATTCTACTTAGCTTCTATGGTTTTGACTGTTTTAGGCTCTACATGTAAATGAGATTATGTAGTATTTGTCTTTCTGCATCTGGTTTATTTCAATGTTCTCCAAGTTAATCTATGTCACAAGTGTTAGGATTTTCTTCTTTTTATGGCTGAATACTATTCCATTATATGTACATATACACCACAATTTCTATTTCCATTTCTCTGTTGGTGGAACCATTTAGGCTGTTTCCATATCTTGACTATTATGAATAGTGCTGAAGTGAACATGAGTGCACAGATAAGTCTTTGAGAACCTGATTTTATTTCCTTTGACTGTCTCCAGGAGTGGGGTTGTTGGATCACATGGTAGTTTTATTTTTAATATTTTGATGAACCATACTATTTTCCATAATGACTATACCAATTTATATCCCCACCAACATGTGTAGGGTTCCCTTTTCTCCATGTTCTCTCTAACATTAATTATCTTTTGCAATAACAGCTTTCCTAACAGATATGAGATGACATCTCTTTGCGGTCTTGATTTATATTTCCTTGATAATTAGTGATGTTCTTTATCACTTTTCATATACCTATTGCTCATTGGTATATCTTCTTTTGAGAAATATCTATTCAGATCTTCTGCCCATTTTTAAATCATATTATTTGTGTTTTGTTTTGTTTGTTTTTTTGCTATTGAATTTTATGAACTCCTTATATATTTTGGATATTGTGATTTACCATAAGAAATATATAGTTGATCTTTCTCCTTTTTCTGGGATAGAGCTCTTAAAACCCTTGGGATTTCTTTTTTCTTTTTTTTTTTTTTTTTAAATATATATTTTATTGATTTTTTACAGAGAGGCAGGGAGAGGGATAGAGAGTTAGAAACATCGATGAGAGAGAAACATCGATCAGCTGCCTCCTGCTGGGTATATGCCCACAACCAAGGTACATGCCCTTGACCAGAATCGAACCTGGGACCCTTCAGTCTGCAGGCCGACGCTCTATCCACTGAGCCAAACTGGTCAGGGCCCCTTGGGATTTCTTAAGAGATGAGAGTAATAAAGCTGTCTCTTGATATGTTAATTAGGTGACTTTTGGACTGCTTCCAGATCAACAAAGAATGAAGGCTGAGCACCAGAGAAATCAACCATGTGCTTAGAAGGTTGGAATGTTCAGTCCCATCCCCCTGACCTCCAGGTGGGGAGAGAGGCTGGAGGTTGAATCAGTTGCCAGTGGCCAATAATTTAATTATTCATGCCTAAGTAATGAAGCCTCCATAAAACCCCAAAGGCCAGGGTTCCATGAGCTTTGGGGTTGGTGAACATGTGGATACTGGGGAGAGTGGCTGCCTGGAGAGGGCTTGGAAGTTCCATGCTTTTCTCCCATGCCCTTTCCCCATACCTTTTCCTAGCATCTCTTTCATCTGGCTATCCATGAGTTATATTATTTTATAATAGACTGGTAGTATAGTAAGTAAATGTCCTGTGAGCCACTCTAGTAAATTAATCAAACCTAAGGAAAAGGAATGAGGATGCGGGGGGGGGGGGGTGGGGGGAGGTACCTGTAACTTATAGCTAGTTGGTCAGAAGTACAGGTAACAGCCTAGACTTTCAATTGGCCTTCTGAATAGGAAGGGGTCTTTGGAACCTCCAATTTGTAGCCAGTGGGTACAAAGCCCAGATAACAGCCTGGACTCAGGATTGGAGTCTGAAGTGGGAGTCAGGGCAGTGTTTTGTGTTTGAGCCCTCAGTCTGTGGAATCTGACACTATCTCATGGTAGTGTCAGATTGATTTAAAATATTGGACACCCTGCTGGTGTCTGAGAATTGCTTGACATTGTGTGGGAAGTTGTCCCTTGCCCTAAATATGCAGTTGGAATTGGGTCTGGGGACCTAAAAGAGATATCAACTTTATTCTATTTTTTTTATTCATCCACTAAATATTTATTAGTACTGTCTATATACTAGTTGTGTGTGTGTGTGTGTGTGTGTGTGTGTGTGTGTGTGTGTGTATGTGCGCATGTGCGTGCGTGCTTAAGGGAGCAATGGTAAAGAAAATCAATATTATGTCTGAATAGAGTTTATAGGCATTAAACAAACATGTGTCATCATTCAATGGATATCTATTAACTGCTGATGAAGTACAAGGACTGCATTAGGTACTGCATATATAGAGCTAACCTAAATAGATATTATCTCTGCTTCTGTGAAATTCATATGGGCCAGTGGTAGAGAGAGATGATAGTAGTTAGGCAAGCAAAATTATAAGTACAAATTTCAGAGGAACATGAGAGAAAATGATGGAGATTGGTGATCAAAGAAACCCATCTGAGTTGAGAGTTGAATAACGACAGGGATTAGCCACAGTATATATTTTTTATTTTATATTCACTTTTATTTTACGTTTACTTTTTAAGGTGTTTAGATAATTTATGAGAATTTTACATTTTTGACTTGAGAAGCATATAATCAATTTGAATGTTGTGGGATATTTAATTTGTTAAATCCACAGTTTTGAGTTATGAGTTATATAAGAAGTGTGTGATGTTTAGAGAATTAGTAACTATAAAATAATAATTTGAACTTAGGAAAGAATAGTGACTTTTACACCTGAAAGTTGCTTCAACATTAACATGAAAGTCATCTTTAAAGAGTTTACTAAGAGACAACTCCTTCTCCTAGAACAGTGGTCAGCAAACTCATTAGTCAACAGAGCCAAATATCAACAGTACAACGATTGAAATTTCTTTTGAGAGCCAAATTTTTTAAACTTAAACTTCTTCTAACACCACTTCTTCAAAATAGACTCGCCCAGGCCTGTGGTATTTTGTGGAAGAGCCACACTCAAGGGGCCAAAGAGCCGCATGTGGCTCGTGAGCCGCAGTTTGCCGACCACGGTCCTAGGAGATCGTACTCGTCTTCACAGCCGACATCAAGAAGTACATATTGCCTTCTGTAGCCATTCAGTTCTGTATATCCATTAATTGATTTGCTCCCTGTTATGTATTTGCCCATTTATTCATATTTTCATTAAGCATCCATCGAGTGCCTACTTTAAGCCAGGTACAATGATGGCACTAAATATAGAAAACCAAGCAAGACAGGGTCCCTGCTTTCAAGGAGCATTTACACCAGAGTAGCCTGGAGATACATTAATCTGATATCACAGAAAGTGCAGCAAGTTCAGTAACAGAGGTAACCCAGAAGGGCACGGGAGCACAATTGAGGGTCATCTTAATCAACCGAAAGGAACAGAGAAGGCCTTCTGGAGGAAGGTTTCCTTAAACCAAATTGTCCTTAAGAACATCGCAGGGAGAGGCAAACGCATAGCCAAGGACTCTTGACAGAGCACCAGTATGGGCCCTTCATGAAATAGCAAAGAGGTTAGCTTTATTGGAGCAGAGGTTTATTTATTCCAAATCATCAGCACCTACTGTGTGCAGCATCCTCTGGAAGGATTCAGTGCTGCTGAAGAAAGATGTTGACCCCGTCCTCTTGAAGTTTAAAGATTATTAGGGAATAACAAATGATGATGGGATCAAATTAGGACAGACCTTATGTGTTAAGGTAAAGTATCTACATTTCATCCAGCAAAAGTAAGGGAATGACAAGGTCAATTACACTTTATTTACAAAAGATCGACTTGATTGTAGTGTAGAGGATGGATTGAGGAGATGAAGGTATTCAAGATTTGACAAAAGAAGACTAATTATGAGGCAAGATTAAGACAAGAACTGATGGATTACTGAACTGAGGCAAGCGGATGTTGTGGATGAGATTAATTCAGAGTATATAGGAGGTAGAATCTATACAACTTTGGTATTCTGGCTTGGGAGGCTGTGAGACTGTTGTAATTCATCAAGACTAGGAATGCTGGAAGCACAGGTGTTAGAACGAATCCAAATCTTATACATTTATATATTATGTTCACACAAAATTAAGAGTTCCTTGTAGATAAGAAGCATTATTTAAACCTTCCTTGTAGCTTTATATCTTCCCATGCCCTGAGCAGTCTTCTTCTCTGTATTGGAAACTCAATAAATAAGCATTTAGTCAGTTGAGAACTAGATTTGTCATCCCCTGGAGAGAAAAATTTACATGTTTCTTTATATACATTGAATGTAAAAAGTGGTAATTTGAGACTTCTTTTTTACTGAGAAAAGGAAATCTAGAATATAAGCAAGAAGCAGATAAAGTTGTTTTATCTCTGAGTTACATATCCTAGAAAAGTATAAAATACCTTTCAAATTTTAAAATAAACATTGCTTTATATATATTTTTCTAACATACAAATTTCAAAAGGTTCCTGAGTATTTAAAAAGTAACCCTATTCTACATCATGATCCATAACCTACACCTATACTTTAGTGATCCATGAACTAGAGGGGCAGTGCCTCTCAGGAAATCACCTCTCAAGGAATGATGAAAAGGTGTACCAGTGTCCAGGTAATCCACATGAAGTGCTCTAGAGAAGGTTGTATATGGAAGAGTCTAGATGCTCTCTAATGGGAAGTCAATGTGAGTAATGGATGTTTCACTGATATCCAATGTCCCTTATGGAGTGCCTATGCTGAGTCTCCCCACCACCTCGAGGCACATCCCAACTTTGGTTGAACTCTTCATCTCCCTCCCATACCCTTCCTCTAATTAGGCCCGTGGAGGAGACACACACTCAGGTTGAGAAGAGCTAGAGTCCTGTTTGGCAGCAAATTCACAGTAAAACAAATAAATGTTCAGGGAGCTTGAGTCTAAAGGGAGCTCACATCAACCGACTAATATTTCTTGAATTTTAGATCTAGGTAGAGCTATGCATTTGTGAGGAGAAAGAAAAAAGATTTGAGGCAGAGGAATTACCTTCAAGGTGCTTGCAGAGTAAAACTGAGCACTAACAATGGAAGAATGTCTAGTAAATGATCTTTGGAATCATTCTTACAAAACCATTATATAGCAATCTTCTCTCCCACAGAGCTTAGTTGCCTAGCCCAATGACAATGATTATTTTTCTATTTTAAAAAAAATTCTGTAAGAGTTGGAAGTGAAGAATTTCAAAATTATAGGGAAGATACTGAATATCAAAATAGGATTGCTTAAAGCTTTTCTTTAGCGTAACATCATATGATAAAGCATGTACCACAGCAGCCCATTTGATGTCACGGGGGAACAAAATTTGCTCTTTTTATTCATCTAGAAATAAGCACTGTGGCATGTGTTGCATTTATAAGAATGACTTTCAGTGAAAGGGTATTTGAATAGACAGCTTAAGGCAAAAGAGCACTATGTGATTTGGTGGCCCCAAGATAAGAGGAAACATCAAAAGGTCCCAAATCTAGGCACAGCTGGACACTTGCTATGCTCTTCACTGACTGGGTGATGCCTGCAAAAGTGCACCAAGGGCATTTTTGCACACATGTCCAGCCTTTCCTCATTGAAGGTTTATGGGGCTTGTAATGTCAAGATTCATGAATTTCAGGGACTGTACTTGTCCTTGGAAGCAGCTTTTGATCAGTGAACTGAAACAATTAATTATAATAAATAATGCTAGTAGGAGTCCTCGCACAGTCAGCTGAAGGAGGAGGGGAGCCAAAGCAATAAAGCTCGTCTCTGGCACAGCCATATCCTCCAGCTGCTGGGATCAGATCCTGTGTGGGAACAGCACCCACAGCTTACGAAGCCACTGCTGAAAAGCACAGTTGCTTTATCTCATCCAGGGGACAGTGTCAAGTTCTAGTGGGTAGGAGGGGTGCTAGAAGGAGGTCAAAAGAATCAGCCCGGAATGCACAATTTCTTTATATTCATCTGTGTTTGATTGCTTTGTGCCCTGGAGCACATGATTTAATTATTTTCATCATTGCCTCAGCTTCCTCAGCTACCAATCTCATTGAGGGCAATAAAATTGTTCAGCCTTTACAAAAAAATGCAGCCATAATAATTTTTGACTCAATGAATAGTTAAGGCTATAAAATCAGCTCTTGAATGACCACGTCCAATTGAAAACAAAACCTAGGGTTTTCTCAGCAGTTAAAGTAAAACATAAGTTTACATGAAATGGAAGTACCTTGCTCATGATTTTCAGAATATATAGCTGTTATTCGATGCCTACAACCTGTGTTCGTCATCGCTAATCCACACAAGAATTCTTGATGCAGGTGATAATATCCCCAGAGACCTTGACATTAGTTGGTGTCTTCCAAGGGAGTTCAAGAAAGCCCTGAGTTAGAATTGACATTGTTAGGTGTGTGGGGAAGGTGCAGAGCTGGGCTGGAAGGAGGCCCGAAATGAGAACTTGAGGTCTGGACCAAAGCAAATCAAAGGACAAAGCAGGGACAGGAAACACTAAAAATGGAGAGGAATAGTCTCCCACACCCAGACCAAAAATCATGAAGGAGAGGTGGGAGAGATGCTAGAAATGAACTAGAAGATCTTGGGCCTCCTCTGAAAGTATACTTTCTTTTCAAGACTGCAGAAGGAAGCTCTGTCTGGTACTCTGAGAGTCTTCAACCTGAGTTTGTATGGGTGAGTGTATATATACGTGTACAAGTATACCTTAATTTGACCTCCTCCATTTTGGTGATTTCTTTCTTTAAAAGTGCTTACTGTTATAAGATCCAAATCTTTGCTCATTGTAAACTTGAGCAGTTAATCCTAAGGCTCACTTTTCTCATTGGAAATGGGGACAATAAAAGTACTATTTCACAAAGTTGTGGGATGGAATACATGGGTGTGCAGCACTTAGCACAGTGTCTGTTTAAAGTAAAGTGAGGAGGTAGGAATTGTCAATAATTATTTATTTTCTTACCTAGCCTCATTCTTTCCTTTGCTCTTGCTCAGTCACTCATTTCCTTAAACCTAACATGTTGCAAGGTCTCAGGTAATGTGTCAGGACCCATCGTGCAGGAAGGATTGTGTTGGAGTGACAGAGAACGGAGTTGCATGGGTATTGTGGGTGAGTGGGAATGGGGAGCAGGTCCTCTTGAAGATGTTGAACTAGTGTAACAGCAGAGCTGTTCAAAAAATGGAGTGTCTATCCTATCTAATAAAAGAGTAATATGCAAATCATCACTCCACTACACTCACAAGCCATGCCCACCAGCCACACCCCAGCCATGCCCACCAGCCAATCAGAAGCGAATATACAAATACACCCAACCAAGATGGCTGCAGCCTTGGAGAGCGGCTGTGGTAGGAACTGGGCGATTGGAGCCGAATATCAGAGGGGAAGAGTGGAGCCAGCTGGGGTCCCCTGCAGGCGATCGGAGCCAGCTGGGGGTCCCTGCCCAGGGCCCAAGCCTCAGCCAGAGGCTTGAGGCCTTGGCTGGGGGCAGAGCTGGGTGATCAGAGCCAGCTGGGGTCCCTTGTGGGCGATCGGAGCCAGCTGGGGGTCCCTGCCCAGGGCCTGAGCCTCAAACAGAGGCTTGCAGCCTTGGCTGGGGGTGGAGCAGGGCAATTGAGCCAGCTGGGGGTCCCTGCCCAAGGCTGGAGGCTTTAGGCCTTGGCAGGGGTGGAGCCGGAGATCGGAGGAGATAGGTGTGAACTACAGAGGAAACACCTTTTCTGACCACTCATTGGCTAAGCTCCCTGTATGCCACTGGTAATATTCTTAGTAACTTGGGTATAAGAATCCAAAAAGGTGATCTAGGGCTTTTCCACCACACTCCTGGGGAAAAAAATGAAGGTCTGCTGCTGGAGGGCTAAGAAATGTCATAACCTGCCCTACACGGTTTGGCAAAGTGGATAATGCCTAGGTTTGCTAATCGCAGAGTCCAGGTTAGATTCTGATCAAGGGCATGTACCTAAGTTGCAGGCTCCTCCCTGGCTGGGGCCCAGGTCAGGGCTCATGCAGGAGGTAACCAATCCAAGTATTCCTCTCACTTTGATGTTTCTCTCTGTCTTTCCCTTTCTCTTCCACATTCTCTAAAAGTCAATGGAAACATATCCTCAGGTGAGGATAAAAAAAAAAAAAAAAGAAAGAAAGAAATGTCATATCTATGAAAGACACATCTTGAAAATGCCTAAAGAAAGTTGTCATTTTTTCATGGTGAAGGGCCTGGAGTCTGTGTTGATGAAAACACCTTGGTGGCTGCGGTGACTGGCAGTGGCTCCAGCAGCGGGGTGACGGGGCTGGTGCCTTTCCCTGATCAGCCCGGTTGTCTCTCACAAAGGGAGGCCAGACTGTGGCTTAAGCTGTCAGTAGGACATCCCCTGAGGGCTCCCAGTATGTGAGAGGGGGCAGGCTGGGCTGAGGAGACCTCCCCCTCCCAGTGCATGAATTTCATGCACCAGGCCCCTAGTCTAATAATATTTCATTATCATATAAGAACATATAAGGTGGATACAGGTTGTCAGGGTGGTAACCAGCAGAGACCTGAAAGAATTAGTGTCTTTGCCCAAACCATGAGCTGGTTGAATTGTGGTTGAAGTGTGGCTGGTTTGTTTTGCCCCGAGTCATGGATGGTGTTTTTTTTCTGTTAAACATCTGACTAGAGAGGCATGGTAGATCAATTATTTAAACTGAAGGATTTTAAGTTCTTTTATGACTTTTATGTCATTAGTTCTTCCCTTGTGTATATTTGCTCTAATAGAAACTGCATTCTCTGTTATTAACTAAGTATTAACAACTGTCACCCTATGATTTCACCATCTTTCAGAGTTTATAGAGTGTCTTGCTAGGTGGTCCATTAATATCTCAGTCTTATTGCGCTGCTGAGAGGGAGTGATGAAGAGGACAGAGGATAGGTTTTGGGCAAATAACTTGATCTTACTGACCCAAATTTCCCTATCTTATAGAATTAATATCCATCTCCCAGAGGTGCTGTGGAGATTAAATGGGGTGAAGCACATTCAATGTCCATCGCAGTATCTGGATCAGAAAAAAAAAAGCATCATCAATGTGAACCCAATTGCCAAATCCCCCAAGAAATGAAGGGCACATTTAAGCCTTGGTTAGGAGGTTGGATAATATGATCTTTAAGTAACTGTCCAAACCTTAGATTCTATGACACCAAGGTGACAGGCTATGTGGGAACACCGAGAAGTAATGCCTTCAATGGCAGGGATGCTGTCTGCTCCTGTCTTTCCCTGTAAATCATTGCATGACTGGGAACACCAGTCACCTGACCTCTTAGGGCTTGACATTTTTCAAGTGTTAATGGGATGCTCTGATTTATTTGATAACAGTGAAAAAATGATTGCTGATATTTAAAATGAAGGGCACTATGTGTTCATGAGCAATTCATCAAGGTGGTTTGCCACATGAGAATGGATTGAGATGACAGTGGAGGACTTCCCCACAATCACAATGGTTACAATATGCCGTCGGTGCCTGTATTTGTAACTCAACTTTTGGCCGGTTGTTAGTCAACACGATCATGTGCTTTCCTTTGCAGACTTAGTTTCCTGCCTCCTTATCACTCTCTGAGCATGTTTTATTCACTAGTACAGTGTAGAACAATGTTCTCAGTCGGTGGATGCTATGACCAGGCTTGATTCTTTTTTAAAAAATATATAAATATTTTATTGATTTCAAAGAGGAAGGGAGAGGGAGAGAGAGATAGAGAAACATTAACAATGAGGGAGAATCATTAATTAGCTGCCTCCTGCAACATCGGGGGTTGAGCCTGCAACCTGGGCATATGCCCTGCCCAGGAATCGAACCGTGATCTCCTGGTTTATAGGTCAATGCTCAACCACTGAGCCACTGCAGCTAGGCAACCAGGCTTGATTCTATGAGAAATGTTGCAGACCACGTCTTCCCACTTTGTCACGGTAATCATTTGCCTATCAACTTCTTCACACTCTCTGTTGCTACTACTGGTCTGTAAAGGATATTAAAATACAATCCACAAATTTTAAATACTCTCACCATGTATCCAGGATCATTGTCAATACTAATTAAATCCTGAGGTTCACTCCCTGCAAAGAAGTTCTGTAACATGCCTGCTCTTGACTATGCTCAGCCTTTCAGTTCTGCTGCCTAAAATAAAGACTGTGTAGCTTTCTCAGTCCCACTGACACTTGACAAAGAATTATACTGCTTCAGTTATCAGGTTAAATGATAAAATTTGACTTTTTTTTTTTGGTAGTTCAAATGGTTGATGTTAAGAATTTTACATGTATCAACTTAAGGCTATTGTTCTTATCATAGAGTGAACTGCACTTTCTAATTAGAGTTTAAGCTAAAAATGAACTCCCACCACTGGCCAGAGATATTGGTCTAGTTAGAGTGGACAGTGATGGAGTGTATTGTGTATTGTAATGAAATATCTATCTCTTTCAGCTTTAATTGCAATAACTGAAAGTAATCACTGTTTAATCATTGTATACTCAATAATATGTATGTAATTTACATATTAACATACAGCCAGTTTAGTAATTAGGTACTATATAGTATCTGCAATACACTTTCATGCATTAATGCCAACCTAAACATATGAAAGCATGCATTTTTAGAAGCACATAGTAGATTAAAAAATATGAGAGGGGCAGGGGTAAATTCTAGGGAAGCATATAGAGTGTGTTCACTAACTCATTCTAGAAGAGTAAAGGCAGATTTAGCAGACTGTTACGTGAATGGCTCCACTTTGTCACTCATCCTGTATCCACATCCTTTGCAAAGCCACTCACTCTGCAGCTCCTCCCCTCAGGCGGTGGGATCTGCTTGTTCACTCCTGGAGTTTGGGCTGGCCTTGCAACTTGCTTTGGTCCGTAGAAGACAGCGGGAGTTGTGTTGTGTCAGGTTTGGACCCAGGCTCTATGTGGCCTTTCCCACACCCTCAGAGCAGAACACCTTGGCATGTTGGAAAGTTAAACTGAAGGAGTTTGAGGAAACAGCAGAGACAGGAAGGTCACTTTGACCTCCTCCCCTCCTCTCCCTTTTTCTCTGAAAAAGGCCATAAACCCCTCATAGGAGAGGTCCCCTCCCTATACTCAGAATAAAGAAGCATCCTTTTCTCCCAAGACAAAGGGGCATCAAGAAGAGTCCTGACAAACAGGTCTTGCTAAGTCTCCCCTAGTTTACTACAGTCACCTCATATTCTTTAACCTGCTCTTCACTGTCCACTCTTCATCATACCTGGCACGAAGTACACAGATCTAATAACCATTTCTTGGGGCTTCATTTTGTTAGGAAGGCTCTGGTGTCACGGAAAACTTACTTTCCATAAATCTGTATGCTTCCCTCTTTTAAGATGCCTTTGTAAACTTACTTTCAGACCCAGCTAGGGACCCTAAGTCGGTGGAAGAAAACTTCCTCTCCCACAATTTCACAGAATCTTACTCAGTTTCCCTTTACACAGCCCAGCCTGACCTGCTGAAAGATGAGAAAGGAAGTGAAGTATAACTGAGCTATCCCAGCCCAGCCCCGGGCGACCTGGCAGCCACCTGCAGGTACACAAGCGAGCCCCGTCAGCTAGCTGAGCCCCACCCAAACTGCTGACCCACAGAATCATGAGCCCAGTGAGCTCCCAAGTTTTGAGGGTAGTTTGCTAAATAAAAATGATTGCTGATAAGTCTCAGAGAGGAAGTTAGATTCGAGCTAGTTCTTGAAATTAAAAAAGAGACTGCCAGATTCAAAAAAGGGGGGAGAAGGATAGGAAATTCCAAGCAGGGAAAGCATTATACAGACAGGCTTAACTTCATGGAAAGGTTTCTTTTATTCCAAGAAAGTGAGAAGTCCGGTCATACTGATGAATATGATATAGAATATAGAATGTGTGTGCGGGTGTGGGCTGTGAGCATGGTAATGCATGTTTGGAAAATTGGTGGGATATGATGGAAATGAATCTGGAAAAGCAGGTAGGAACAAGACTGAGAAAAGCACACAAACAAAAACCTTGTAAGCCAAGCTGATAACATGAGTTTTATCTGGAAGGTTTCCCTTGCTTATCTGTAAACTCTTTGATTTGGGCTGGGGATGAAGAATTAGAGAGAAGGATTAGTCTTTGAGAGACAGCTGCATGGCAAGCACTCTGATGGGCGCTTTATCCGCCCGTCATCTCTAACATCCTGCCATTGCTTTTAGGGATACTGTGCCAATTTATGGAAAAAGAAACAGCTTTAGAAGTTGGGGGACTACATTCCCTGCTTTGCCAGGCCAGTCTTGACTTACACCCCTTGTCTCAGCAGACAAGAGTGTCCCTTTCACTGCCAGGAAGTCTGCCTTTGATGACAAGTTATATTGTTCTACTTAGAAGTAATATACATTTCCTGATTTTTGCTAAATTTAGGAAGTTGCAGACCTGGGGTTTGAATATTCATTATTGTATTCAAGTGACATTGCCCCTCACTATGCTTGGTATGTTAAATGTTTGCTTAATATTTTACTCTTATAAAAAATTTGGGAATGAACATTTTTACTCTGTGGGATGTTCCTCTGGAATGATAATTTGAGTTGAGAGAAAGTTTGCCTCAATTTATAGAAATCAAATGGCAATAAAAATGCATTTTTTTAAAACAAAGTCAGATTCACCTATATTGACACAAAAAAGAAACTTTTAAAAACAAAAGCACATGAAAAACGCACACAGATATGTGTGGTGTGGGTGAAGGGGCAGAAAGTTCAACCATTTCCCCTCATCTCCCAATCTTATTTGAAGACTGAGGTTAAATCAGGAGATTTGGCATTGACTTTGTTCTTGAATGGTATCATGTCTGCCTTTCGCTGCCAACCACCACAATTACCAAATATATACACTTGATTTAAGCCAACCAAAGCACAATTCTGACTCAAAAATTTAAAGAGTTGTCATGGTACCCGACTGAAGTTTTGAAAATAGATCACATTCCCCAGCTGGGCCCGTGTGTACCTCTCAGCAAACTTGATGCTAATTGCTTTGTTCTAGAGTAGGTCAAGTGTGCTGTCACTTCTTCCTGATTATATATTTCCTGGAGCTTTTTAGCATTCAAACTTGTCTTGCTCTATCACACACAATCGATGTTATACATGATCAGCAAATTAACACACTGCCCAAACAATTTCCTGTGTGGTTATTAGGCAGTCTGATCAGAAGCTGCTCAAAAGCTTCACCACAAATGAGTATGTGTAATTCGAAAACTGTATATTAAAAAAAAAAAATACATGAAGCAAAGCTTAGAATATAATGCTCCCTCTATAGGGAGGATGTGTTGGACATTGCCTGGGTGTGTTTACACAAAGGATTGCAATGTTGGGAGCCGTGACCCTTAACCACATGGGTCGAAAGGAAAGTGTACACAGAAGGGCTCTGGATTGGGCTTAAGGATATTCGCTGAGCATCTGCTGCTGACCATGCTGCAGGTCTGAGAATCAGAAGTGATTCTTGCCCACATGCTAGCGAAAGTAGCACCAACTCTAACTGCTCTGAGTTAAAATCCTATACTCCAGACTTATCCAGGGCAATGTATCGATTGGCTTTTGAAGACTACATTTTTGTTTTTCAGATTATAAAAGGAATACATTTAGAAATCTGAAATTTTTTTTTAAATTTAGAAAAGAACACGGAAAAGTAATAACCATCAGGCTTGGCAACTATTAAAATATTATTTATTTCCTTTAAATCTTTTCCCTCTGTTTATACATATCTGTCTAATTATATCACACTTGTATTTACATAGGTATCTACTATTTATATCTTGCTTTTTAATCCTTAGTGATAACAAAATATATGAATTTTCTAAGCTATCAATGTTCTTTGAAAACATTTCACTGGCTTCATGCTTTACAAAGTTATGGATGTACCAGAGTTTATTTAATCTTTCCCTTGCTATGGATATTAGCTTATTTTCAATCTTTGTTATTGACTCTCTGAGGAGCATCTTAATACATTATCAGGCACAGAATAAGAAAGACTGGAAAGTCTAGTCCCTAAAGCCGAGCCATTTTTGCCTCGCTTCCTGCCCTGGCTGTTCACGTGTCATCATTAACAGCAAAACAATGCAGCCCCCATCACTTTTGTTCCTCCCGTGTCGTTTACTCATATCATTAAATCCTCACTGCAAGGAAGGTACTTTTTCTCTCTTTCTAGTCACACCGGAGGAGCTCTGGTACCATCACTAAAGCAAAAAGACCGTGATGGAATATTGCATGGAAGAAGGCCAAGTGTGAATGCAGAAAGGAAACAAGTGAAATAGAGGCAGATGACTCAGAGAGTCCTGTGTGGGGCCGACCTGTGAAAACTGTGGAGAATACGGTTATGTGTCTTACTGACCCAGCTAAGGACGAGATTAGCTCAATTTAAAGAAAGAGGATATGTGTTTATCTCTATTTCCAGAGATAGACATTTCATTGAACGAATTGTCTCGTGCAATTGGTTGTCCATAGCATTTTAATTTCATAACCTTGAGGTGCTTATAGGCTTAGCTTTTGGGTTGCTTCATATAAGCTGCCATGGCATTAGCGCCAGCCACCTCAATCTACTGGCGTCCTGGTTTAATGAATTCAGCACCACCTCTGAACACATACTCAGATCACGCTAAGCTTTTCCTCTTCCTGACCACATCAAGACACTGCACAGTCTGACCTTCATCCATGCTGTTCCACCTGCCCAAATGCCCTACCTACTCACCACACAGGAGAGCCTTCCATTGGTCCTTCTGGGCAGATCAGGTGTCTCGCTCCCTCTGGGAAACCTTCCCAGGTCCACATGACTCCAGAGCTCACTAGTTCCTGCTGTGGGCTCTGTAAGTGCTTCTGTCAGAGCATGCGTGACACATACGATTGTTCATCCGTATGTTGGCCCATCCTGGTACCCAGGCGCTCTTGAGGACAGGAAGTGCTGCATGCCCTTCATTGTGGGGTCCCCATGTTTAATACCCAATAGGGACCCAAAACACATTTACTGAATAAACAGGCAAATGAGAGTCCTTAACACTGGAAGATGATATTTTAATATAATAGGACAATCATTTTTATTTTCCAGTTGGGTGGTTCTCCCTCGTAAAGTTATAGTCCTCCAACAATTTGTTAGAAAAAAATTTTAAAATAAGATTTATGAAAATGAATTTTAACACACACAGTGCTATGATTTTTTTTAAAAAACATGTCAACTGTTAATGAGAAAACTCACAGAAAAGTTAAAAACTCAGTGGAGTATAAAAATGAGTCCGGATATGATTACCTAGCTTGGGATTATTTTTTCCATGAGAAAAAATGAAAAGCATAAATAAAACAAAAGGAAAGAGCACTGTTTTGTGAGTCACTGAATTTTACCTCCAGGCAAAGGAGTAATTTACCCAGTAAATAATATAGAATTTGTTCCATAGATTAATTGTGAATTATCAAAAAGGTGTCCATTGGATACACAGCAATACAATTTGCAAAACTGTTGGACAAAATGTAATAGCATTAATCTTGTTTATTGAGAAATAAAATATTCTATTTGAGAGGCCTGTTACCTATTTCCAAAAATGATGAGACGTGCTACCCAAACTAACCACTAGATGGCAGGGTTACCATTTCCAAAGAAGCACTATTTTTCTTGTTCCAGAATAAGAACTTCCAACAAACAAATTGAAATGTGTTTATTTGTACAGCTATAAATATGGCACATCTGATCCAGTTTTCCACTGGGTTTCATGTTTTTCAGTGATTTGCAGCCGTTTTTTTTTAAAGTCAAATTTATGAAGTTATTTGATATGTAGCTGCATTCTTTCCAAATAATCAAAGTTAATCCCCATTTTTTCTTTTTAATCAGATATTGCATGTTCAGAGTGTCATTCGCTTAAAAAAACCCGTGGAGCCATTCATGAAGAAGTGTGCTATCTTTGAACCGTTTCACAGAGCTCTCAGCACACGTCAGCATGAGCATCTCTGGAATTTCTTCCCAGTTCCAGAAAGCCAAAGCAACACCTGCTAAATTTCATTAGATTCCAGACAGGGTGATCACTGCTGTTTAAAAACCACTCCGACCCTGCCCAGTTGTGACTGGCAGAGACCGAACTTTGTAAAGGTAAACTGAACTGAATTTTCAGACAAGTGGAAGTGCTTTGATCAAGGATGGGAATGTGTGTGGCTAATCTTTGAAAAGCAAATGGCATGCATACAAACGAAACTAGTTGTAGCATTACCAGTTATCCTGATTAGTACTGTTGCTAACTTTTTTATTGCTAAAACCTCCAGAGGAGTGTTTTCCAAGAAACAGGAGTCAAGAAGAGAAATGCGTTTCTTTCCAATCTAACAGAGCAGACCAAAAGTGTTTCAACCAAAATAATTTTTTTCTACTTGCAAAGTTCATGCTGAGTAACGCTCTGTTAAAGAGAAAAGGGAATCATCCAGAGGTCTCTGAATATTCCAGAGTTTCTCATTCCTAATATTTTTTTCTGAAGTACTTTGAGCTAGAATTCCCAGCTCAAACAAATGAAAATTACCCCAGGCCGCGTTACCTGAAGCATGTGTATTCCTGCCTTCCTATTGACAGAGCAACACTGCACACTAAAAAGAGTCCCTCTTCACATAAAACAAAGTGATACATGTTAGCAAGTCTGCAGGGTAAAATATGAAACATACAGAAAAAAGACCTCCCTCCTTCCATTAAAAAACAAAACAAACAAACCCAAAACAACAAAACCAGGTTATTCTAGAAACCCCTTCCCTCCTGGCTACGAACAATAGGGTTTTTAAATCTCAATCCAGCCTCCGGGCAGTGTTTGGACACAAAGTATTTTCATATATCACGAGATCTATCTTCCTGCCTAACCCCACGGTATCATGATGCCTCATAGCACAATGGGGATGCGTGCACGCCTAATTTCCATAAATTACACAGCCCCATGTTTTCATGGAGACAAATTCCAATTGCAACGATTAAACCTAATTCGGGCTCCTTTGATGCCTGAGAAAGACTGAGGGGAAGTTTAAGCATTCCCACATGGGAATGTGCTCCTGAGTAGGTGAAGGGAAAGGAGGGAGGTACTATTTTGCCCCTAATCTCTTCATTAACTTGGACATGTTCTTTTGACATTGAAGTTAGTGCCTTTATAGGAAAAAAAAAAAATCCTACATGCTGGGGACAAAGTCACATATATCACTTCTCCCCAAAGCGAGCCTTTAACTCTGAACCAAGAGAAAGTCTCTTTATCTGAGCCCCTGACTCGATTCCTCCCTTTCAGGTGCAAGTCCAGGCTAGCTGCCCCGACGCAAGAATCGTATTGGTTTATTTAATATTTATTCATTTTTCGTTGTTTCTAAACTCCTTCTAAGCTTCCTTGTAACCAGGTCCTTAGATCAAAGCAAATGCCATTCAGGCCTCTCCAGTCAGGTGCCATCACATTTTCACCATTTCCTGGTGGAATTTCCTCCACAGATCTCGCTCCGGGCCTCCTGTTGACACAATTTAACATCCAGGTTACAAAGGATTCGGTGGACCTGCTCCCTTCCTGTTGACTTTCCCTCCTCCACGGAGCGCCTACTGCTCCAAAGCGGCTCCTTTCCATCTGCAAGCCCCAGGGCCTCCCCCTCAAAGCAGGAAAGGTGTGAAAAGCAAACAGGGGAAAGCAAATACGGTGGCCTTTCACCAGCTCCTCCGCCTCCCTGCAGTCTGAGCGGTGATTCAGGGAGTGAGAAGTCTGAGCAGGAGGCAGGATGGGGACCCCGGGCTGCACGTCTGGGTCCCGCTGCGTTAGGCCTTCACAGGGTGGCTTTGTTGTGAGATGTGAAGTGTGATGATGAATTCCTGGAACCCCCCCTTCCCCCCCGCCCCCACACACACATCAGTATGCAAATGGCAGTGCATTTAGACACCGGAGAAGGCGCTCCGTCTCAGGGCCACTCCCCGGACCCAGTCCTGGAAGGACTCCTGGTGGGATAATCCACGCGCACCTCTGGGAAGAGGACCTTTCCCCCACGTGTGTAAACCCTGGCTGCAAGTCCCTGGGGCCAGGCCAGACATCTCCATGTGGGTAGTCTCAGATCCGAGGGAGGGCAAATGTCCTAACAGAGAAGGAGCGCCAAGAAGTCCTGTAACAGCCACGTGAGCTCTGTAAGCACCACGCAAAGCGGCTGCTGCTGGTGGCCCGCGCTATGCGGTGGGTGTGAGCCTGAGGTGTTGGTGGGCGGGCGGGATGGAGGTGGGCCGGGTGCCAGGGGGGCTGCAGGAACCCCGCAAGCAAGGAGCGGCCCCTTTACTGCACCGGCTACCAGGGAAGGGACCGATTTCAGGGCAGGTAGGGTGACTTTCTCAGTGCCCCGCGCACCATGCAGTTTTTCTGAAAGCCGAGTGGACAAGCTATCAGCAGCAGAAAGGCAGGCGTCTGGACCAAGGAGGGGCAGGTGTGAATCAGAGCCCTGCCCACATGCTGGGCTTCTGGCACAAAGCTTCAGCAAACCGTAGTCCGGCAATTCAACTCACATCTTTCTTCGTAAATTCACCTTTTAAAAAATTAAATTTTACCTGACAGTGTTTGAAATTCGCAACAGTAAAAGGAAAACTTCAGCATGGTTTTATTCTGCTTCGTTTCACCCAAATCCCAGTTTTCAGTGAAATTATCTGGGGTTTAAAACCCAAATTTATGCCCTAGCCAGTTTGGCTCAGTGGATAGAGCTTCGGCCTGTGGACTTAAGGGTACCGGATTTGATTTTGGTTAAGGGCACTTGCCTGGTTGCGGGGTCAAACCCCAATGGGGGGGCGTGCAGGAGGCAGCCAATCAATGATTCTCTCTCATCATTGATGTTTCTATCTTTCCCTCTCCCTTCCTCTCTGAAATAAATAAAAATATATTTAAAAAGATAAATGAAATAAGTTTAAAAACCCAAATTTATACTAAATGTGTACTTTAAATTATGTAATTATAATAATTTTAATATAAGTATGTAACTTTTAAAATTTGTATTTTATTTATAATACTTTGCAAAAAGTGTTTCCTCGATTATTTTAAGTGTATAAAATTCAACAGTAATTGCTTAGACTTACTATACACTTAGTTTCATTTCCATGACCAGTTGTTTTTAATACCATGATGCCCCCTCATATCTTGATGTCTGTTCTTTTATTCATTTCTCCGGGAACTGTCATGCAAATTTGAACGTGTTTTTCATAGACAGCGTGGGAGCAAAGTATACATTCTGAATTCGCTTATGAGGCGGTCTCGCTGTTTTTCTCATACCTGGACAACAATATGACTGGCTGCAGAATTTTTGTGTCAAAAATTTGTCTTCTTTGAACATTGAAATTTCATTTATTTAAACTACTTATTGAGGACCTACTATCTACTGGTGTTATTGGTGGGAGTGGAGTGCTTGGGGTGCCATGGGGAAAAGAATTTCCTGAGTCCCCCCACGGGAGGATGGGGCTGCATGGAACACTTTATTGATGATAAAAAATTAAGGGGGTCCCCTTCAAAGTCCTATCTTCTTCCATCTACCATGGGGAAAAAAAATCCAATGTTATATTTAGCAGAGCTAGAATTAAGGGCTCTACACAAAGTTTCTGTTCCATATTCAAGTCCAGTCCAGTCCAGTCCAGCTTAGCTTGTGTTATCAGGGGCAGCTCATTGAGTGTGGGGTCCACATGGTCATGGGCTCTGTGGCTACTTAAGGTCACATGGCATGGACAAGCGCAGGTCCTGGAGCAGGAGAGTGAGAGGGAACAAGGACTAGCAAACAAGAGAGAGGGAACTCCTTGTCTGGGGATTATACCCTTCCAAGATTTTGTGCACTTGCAGTGGTTTGACCCTCTAGCCAGTCCATTGTTCTGACAAGCAAGCACCTTCCCTACATCACCCTGACTTCACCGCTCACGTGCCCATCACTCCTTTGCTTGATTTCTTCCCCCAGTGATCTGCAGGGAATGGACCTGTGGTTCCCCGGGAACTGTGAAGTTGCAGCTTCCTGGTGAAGCTGCCCAGATGACCATGCACATAATGTCTGGCCTCCCCTTTGCTCACTTCCTGTTATTAATATAAATAAACTAGCTAATTACAACAATAACACTGGCACCTCCTGGGTGCTGCAGACAAGTGAACAAGACTACAGAGTCTCTGGCATTTTTGAACTTGTATTTATTGGAGGTTAAATGACATTATCTTTTATTTTCTTTCTCCCTTCCTCCCTTCTTTCTCTTCTTCCTTCTTTTGAGTAGGTGCATATGGGGGTATTTTTCTCCTTCATTTTTGAGATTGAAAAGTGTTGTTGAGTTATATCTGAGAATGTGTCTCTTTTTGTTAATTATTCTTAGTCTGTACAGGAACTTTTGAAATGTACAGGGTTATGTTAAACACGTTGAACACTCTTGCACCTTCTTTTTTTTTAATAAATATATTTTTATTGATTTCAGAGAGAGGAAGGGAGAGGAAGATAGGGAGAGAAACATCAACGATGAGAGAGAATTATCTAATGGCTGCCTCCTGCATGCCCCACTGGGGATCAAGCCTGCAACCCATGTGCCCTGACTGAGAATTGAACCATGACTTCCTGGTTCATAGCTCAACACTCAACCACTGAGCCACGCTTGCCAGGCACACCTTAATGTTTTATTTTAATCTTTCTCTTTGTTTTTGTCTCTTTGTTTTTTATTGTGATACCTAGAATAATTTGTTAGCCTCGTTCTTTTCTTCACTAATTTGTTTGTGTTCAGTACTCTGTACATTACAGTTTTTAATTCAGCAATTATGCTTCACCCTGAATATTCCTTCTGGTCTTAGGTCACATGATCTTCATCACTGCTTATTCTAGTTGTTTTGTGATGCATGTGTTTTAAAAACGTAATAGAGATATTGTCAAAAATATTACTTCTTGCAGCAAATCTATTCCACTGGCATCCATGCCTCTTCCTCAGACTGTTCTCTTTCTTCTGAGACAGTGTCTTTCAGATGTCTGAGCAGTTCCCTTTCTGTTCATCTTCACAAAAGCTCCGCTGGTTTTGTGTAGATTGTACGGGTCGAAATGAGTCCTGTCAGTGAGGTTTTCTGTCTGATTCTTACAGGTTCTTTGAGAAGGGATAAAGGAAAAGTTTTAATTTACTCTACATTCACTTAGCCATTTTCTGAGATACAAAAAAGGGGACTAGGTGGATAGTGGGGATTAAAAAGGGAGCTGAGCCATAACTTCCTCTGGCCCAGGTAATTGCTTTGCCATTTTGTTGAAACACCCTCCTGGATACATCTCTTTTCTTTGACACCCACAGTTGCTGCTGTGGACTCTTTGAACTCTGTGGCCTTTGCATCAGAAGTGCCAACACCTTTACCAGCGGTCCTTGAGGTTTACACAATTCTTCTCTCCTTCTCTGCTAGGTGTTCCAATTTTAGTAGGAGTGGTTTTGTCAAGTTCTTGCCCCCCGTCCCCCTTTTTTCCCCCCAGGACACAATGCAACCCCTTCATACAAAAGCAGTTCCTATCGCTTTTACATTAACCTGATTTTGTCCAAGCTACATTTCAGCACAGACTGTTAGCTCTTCTCTAATAACTCCTTTTATCTGATGACACAGCTGACCAGCTAAATACATCATTAACTAGCCTTTCTTCCAGTGTGATTGGATTTGGGCAAATAGTAGGGAAATAGATGTGTTATTGTTATCGGTGGGGTGTCCTCTGTGTCCCCATCTGTTACCAGTGGAAGTGGAGTTCTTGCGCTGTCGCAAGGAATGGGATTTCCTGAGACTCACACGTGTTAGGATGAGTGATTTTTGTTTCCATGGAATTAAAACCCTGGGTTTCCAATATCACATTTCCCTCTTTCCTGCCATGGAAAAAGTCCAGCCTTGTCTTAAGCAGGGCAAGAATTAAGGCCACTGACCAGAGTCTCTGCTCCATATTAAAGCACAGTCCAGTCCAGCATCTGGCTGGCTTAGCTTGTGTTCCCAGGTATAGCCAGGTGTAGTCCACTGTGTGGTGGGTCCCCAGGGCCAGGGGCCATGCGGCTGCTTAAGGTCACATGGCACAGGCGAGTGCAGGTCATGGAGCAAGAGAGCTCAAGAGGAAGCAAGAGGACAAGAGCAAGAACTTTCTTTGGGGATTTTTAACCTTCTAAGTTTTGTGGGCTTGCACGGGAGTCCACACTCCTAGCCAATGATCTTTGGTCAGGCTAGACTGACAGATGAGCACCTTCCCTGCATTACCCCAACTTCACTGTGCACATGTCCACCATCCCCTTTCGTTCTATCCTTTCCCCCAGTGACCTACAGGGAGGGACCGGTGGTTCCCTGGGGAGCGTGAAGTTGTAGCTTCCTAGTGAAACTGCCCGGATGACTATGCTTATCATGTCTTGCCTCCCCTTTGCTCTCTTCCTTTATTATTAATAATCATAACTAGTTAATGATGGTAACATTATGTGTGACATCATGCATTTGAAAGGAAAGGAATATAAAATATATAGTCTTTTTGTTTTCTCTGTCTGCTCAATGGAATGTGCATGGGGTTGAAGGAGATAAGACAGTCATCTTAGACGTGAGATGGGAACTGCATGTTGAGGATGGCGGGACAGTAAAACAGAAAAAGCCTGGGCTCAACATTATGCAACTGAAGACCTGGAATGGGTACATTTAGATTTTATGCAGATGAGACATAAAGCTTTCCATTGTCTAAGTACTTTACTATTGCCCTTTATCACATCTGACAGAAATTTCTGTGCATGTCACCTTGCCCTGGTTTCCATTAGTGAGGTAGGTCTTTTCCAGTCATTTTCCTAGAATCTAAGAAGAGGAGACATGACCACCTGCTCCCATTCTTGAAATGATTTCAAAGACTGGTAGAATTTTACCTTAAGATGAAGTCACTTTACCTGTGATTGGTTTCCCCTCCCTCCCTGCTTTCTGTGATACAGTTGTTGCTCTATCAGGAAGTAGTGCTTTTATTTTTTTATGAAACACATTATTTAGAACCTACTACTAACCAGCCTCCGCTGAGCATGAGAATACTTCATTTAATAGAGAGAAGTTGTAACCACTAGTCATATTGAGAAATGCCTTTAACTGTGTAACTCAGGAAATACCTATTACTAACATACAGGATCCCTTACCTTCTCAATGCCTACACCAGAAGATTTCCTGGTTACACATTTTGCTATAAATTATCTACTTAAGATAGGGCATGGAACTCTCAGTGCCAAGCCAGTGTCAAATAAGCAATATAATCAATGATTATTTGTTGAGCAACTGCTCTCCAGGTGTTAGGGCTTTGCTATCATTGTGTGTGAAAACAGTTCAAGTCTCCAGAGTAGGAAAGAGAGGTGTTCACACAAGGATAGCACTGGGTCCAAGAACAAGGTATGGAAGCAGGAGGAGCCCTATTTGCCCTCCCCCGCAATGACCCTCAACTTACTGTCTCCTCAACTCTGAGCTCTGCTCGGTTAGAGTTTCTAGTCTTAAAAGAGACCAACAGATAAAGCAAGGGGACCATTGAATTACAATTTACAGCTGCCGCCAGGGCACTTTAGATTCTTTGTGCCCAGAGAAAGCAGGGAAAAAGAGGTGCTAGCATACTGGCAGGGGCAGTGGACCCTCATCAAGGGGAGAAGACAGGGCTGCTTAGACACAATGGTGGTGGGGAGGGAAGGAGTAAATGAGGAACTCAGGTGATCTCCTTGGGTGCTTCCTGGTATGCCCTGCCCCATTGTAACTGAGAATGGGTATGTGCAGCAACTCTGAGCTGGGGAGAAGATGACTATGAAGTGGTCCAAGTAGGTATTAATCTCACCACCGGGATAAGCCACCACCATGTGCCAAGATGGTAGCTGAGGGTGAGGGGAATTTAGGATGCCTCATGGAGGAGGGAGAAGATGAGTGCCCGGTGTGCTCTGCAATCAGCTGCTGTCCCAGGGGCTGTCGTGCATCCTATTAAACTGCTTTTTCCAAACCCATGTGGGGATGGTCGCTTTGTAATGTGCTAGTTATACTGTTGTTTTTTCTTTATGCCCCTGAAAACTTTAAATTTTGTCAAGGCTGTGATGAGAGCTGTATACCCGTGTAGATTACAGTCTCTTCCAATTTGAGTTAGTCCTTCTGAAAGAGCATCCTGAAAGTTAAGAATTTATGGGAAAGATAAATAATCCTTACTACCCCCACTGTTACAACCTGTGACTAGCACTTCATGGTGGCAATGATGTAAACATATTTAAACATGTTGGAGAGTAGAGGGTAATAAAAAAAGGTGTGAATGTATGGGTGTGTGTGTGTGTGTGTGTGTGTGTGTGTGTGTGTGTGTGTATGCTGGAGACTGACAAAAGAAATATGGCTAAATCTTCATCTTCCCTGGAGAAGACAATAGGTGAAACCTAAAACTGAAAAAGCAAGTAAGAGTAGTAAATAAAAGCACAGCATAGCGTGATGAGAAGGCAAATGAGAATATTCGGCTCAGAGAATTGGGAATGATTGCTCTGGGGAGAGGAAACTGTGGTCAAGTGAGATTGCTGTTTGTTTTAAAAGGAGAGGTATTCTTTCTTAAATATGTGCTTGCCTGTTTATGATTGAAAACATGAAAAATAACAAGAGGAACTCTGATTGTCCACTGAGTAATATGAATACTTTAAGATGATTTTATTTCTTCTTCATCCTCCACCCTACTTCTTCTTTACAATGAACAATTTAGAATTTTCAATTCAGTATTAGCATTAAATTATATATATTGTGATATAATTTATCTTCTGTTTTATGTTTAACTTTATATTTGTAATGATTTTATAATTTACATTAATAACATTTTAAATTCAGCTATATTTCAGTGGTCTCCATCCCTCCCTCCTTCTTTCCTTTCTTTTTTTCCCCAAATTTAATTTTGTCAAAAATTTACGTCTGGATATTGCTGTTGGAGAAAATAGTTTCAGTATTTATTTGGGGCCATAATGAGAAAGCAAGTCGAAAGCAGGTAACCCCCACCCCCTTTTGTCTGCATCACCATAACCATGCCCCTGTCTTCTGTACTCAATTGCTTCTTAGCAGATGGACAGTGAGAAGCAGGGGAGATGTGCTTGCGTGTGCACCTGGCACTTTCTGCCCATGGTTTGGGGACTTCTCCCTAGGTGCAGACAAGGAACCGAGTCCTCCATGTGTAGCCTAGGCAACAGGCCTTCAGTGGGAACTGCAACGGGTGTGGAAAGCCCGCAAAATACCCAGAAGCTTAGCATGTAACTTAGAAAGAATGTCTAGAATGTGTATGTATGCCATATATGGGAGACAAAGAACCTAGGGATATATAAGGCCAAACCCTGCCGCATTTGGTGCTCAGCCTCTGGAGGTGACTCCTCTGGGCCAGCACCAGTGCGAATAAACAGTCCTTTTCTGAACCTCCGAGTGCATATGGTTTGTCACTTCCCACTGACCTGATTTTTGCCATAACAATAGGGTATTGACTACTCAAGTTTCAAACGACCCACAGAGTTAAATCTTCACTGTGCAGATGAGCGAACCAAGGCTCGGAAAGCTAACTTATGCTCAGTGTCACATAGCTATTAAGAGGGGAGGTGGGGAAAATGCAGTTGTGACTCACACCCAAACTCTTAAGTCATCTTAGTATTATCTATGCCATTCCTTTCTTTAGGGGCAGTAGTGTAAAATCTGAGCTAGGGATGGGAAAGGCTGGCCAGACAGGGATCACGTGTAGGACAGTCTTAGGTTGAAGATTGCAGTGAGGGGTTTGGGTAAGAAGGGCAGAACTCCAAAGAGGTCAGCACTCAAATGAGGGGTGCATGGTAAAAGACAGCACATCTGTAGGCAGGTCTTATTTTTCTTGTCATTTTCTCATAAAACAATCCTTGCCAAGACTTCCACCTGTTCGACACCTGTCTTTTCTGTAATTACTTGGAAGTCTCCTGTTCCTTCATCAAGGCCTTTTCAAGTTTCTGCTCTGCTGGAGTGCTGTCTCCAACCTACCTACTCCTTCCTCTGAGCTGCACTATATGCATATCTGTTATTATCACCATCATAATCCAATAACTATTATGGCAATTATTAATTGCAAGTCTAGCTCCACACTGGATTGTAAGCTCCTTGAGGTCAGTGTTTAAGATTTGTAAAGGTATTTCTCTGCACAGCCTAGCTGACTGAGTATCTGGAACATAACATGTGATCAATAGTAGAGCTGGGGTTTGAACCCAGCTCTGGTTATTACATGAATAAATGAATGAACAAATGATAAACAGATTCTCTTGTAGGTTTATGTGGGCAATGGGATTTGGGAGAACATTTGAAATGATTTTTCCTTGTTTTGATATTTTTATCCTGCAGGAAAAAAGTTGTGATGTTTCACAGAATGGTAGATCACATTTCAAAACTCCAGAGATAATTTAATGTATGGTCACCAATCATTCAGTAACTTGTTTTCAGAGCTATTTGAGTTTTATCATCTTGAATATTTGTATATTACATTGAGAACATGAGCAATGGAGATCCTAGGATGGAGCATACAGAATGAGCAGCATGTGGTCATGTGGGAGGGAGAGAACATTCCTGTCCATTTCTCCCCCATGAGATATTGATGGAAATTTATATGGCTCCTACTTTGTAAGCTCTTAAAATTACAGAACCAACTTTCTTATTAGACACCTTGACATAACTGAGTGAAAAAGAAGTAATTTTGCTAAGATGATAGAAAATGAGCCCCAGTCTACTTTATAGAAATGCATGTTGTGAATTGTCAGGGGGTCCTAGTGCTCCCAGTTGTTCTTTGGTCAATCAATCTGATGGAGAAGACAGAGTGTACTTGGGAGACTGTTTTTCAGAAGAACTGACTGCTTAGATGTTTGATAACCAGTGCAGGAGTAGGCTGCTGTCCCCCGGATGTGCTGTTCTTCCCATGGGCAGACATTTTTATTCATGTTATAGAGCACAAGCACAGAATCTAAAGGATTTGTTCTAGGGAGTTATGTCTGCAGCAAACCAACCTTTCTACGCTCTCCTGTAGGGACATCTCAAACGTGCTTTTTATCCCTCACACCTAGTCTATGCAAAGGATCTCTGTCCCTTGTCTGTGTTTTAATGAATTTGCTTCAATGACAAGTGGTAGGTATTTCAGAAAGCATACATAGCAGTTCATCCAGGGGTCATTTAAAATTCTCTCGTATGTGTAATATCTCTGAGCCCAACATTTTGGTTGACATGTGTAGACTATATTTCCCTTTTCATCTCTTTCCTCCTGAAACATTGTCTTCCTAACTTATCGTGGACCTCATTGTTGGGCTGGAAATGAGGGGAAATTTTGGTGGCCTTTGCCAAAAAATAGCCATTTGACCTTGTAAATGCCAGGAAACTTCTCCATGTCTCAGATTTTGAACTTGTAAAATGAGTTGGTGGCAGTTGGGAGAGAGGGTTTGATGAGATAATCTCTCCATGGTTTCAAATACCACTTCTTTGCTAAGAATGTACTCATATGGTCCCCAGCCCAATTTTTGAAACTTAGATGGATGTTTCAATCAAATATTTCACAAATACATCAAGGCCAGCATGTAAAAGTGAGTCTGATGCCTTAATAGTTTCCCTATTGTCCTTTGTGATAGTGAATAATGCTACCAGCTTTCGGGTTACACAGGCAACACCTAGAATTCATCTTTGGTATCACAACTACATTACCTGGCACATGCAAGTCTGTCTGAGTATTTGAAGTAAATTCCCCCTCATTCATGGTCCCTGTGTTAGATTGGTCTTGGTGAATTTAAAGATGGATAATTTTTTAATAAAAACAATATTTTTGTAATACTTCTTGACATAGTTTTCCATCAAATAGCTACACTTTTTGCTGTTAAGACTAGATCATGAGACTGAAGAAAGACTGACATATATAGATACAGAAGAGAGAAAAGGGGGACATAAGAATCTCTCTTCTGGGTTGGATGTCAGATAGGGAAAGGGCACTTGAAGGACAAGGGGTAAGGATATCCATGTACTGTTTCCCACCCATTCCTTTCAAAGAATCATTATTCTTCACTCATTAGAGCATAGCCTTAGGCAATTCCAACTTTGTATTTAGCAAGACATCAAGGTATTATGATGCATAGGAAGTAGTTTACATACACTTGAAGAGGCACCTTGATGGATTTAGTAACCTCCCCCAAAAAAGGAAGACTAGGTTTGGTTTGAGGAAGTCAGAGGGACAGGGACAGGCAAGGATTTCTGTCATTTTTGTTGTTGTTTATTATTGTGTATTTCCAGAACCAAGAACACAGCCTAGTATAATATACTAGGTGTATAATAAATATTTATTGAGTAAATAGGTGTGACAAGATACCCAAAGAATCAGACACTGTTGTACACATTATTACAGGCTATCAAGAGACCAGGCAGCAAGAGGAATGTCTTTGGGAGACAGAAGAAACCTCCGATGTCTACTCATGGATTCAACACATGGATTCAAAGCTGATGCCAAGTTGGTATGTAAGTTTCCCACTCCCACCTCAAAACTCAGCTCTTAAGTTAAGGGCAGAGGAAGGGACAACAAAAATCCTGAATTATTTTTACTTCACTGAATAACAGATTTAAAAAATATAGAAGAGAATTAATTGTCCTAAATTACAATTTTGTTTTTCTTCTGTCTCTTGAGGGAATATGACAGTTACAGAAAAGAATATTATGAGCTTGTCATGAGCAAGGGAGCATTCCCAAAAGGAGTCACTCACATACATTTGTGTCTCCCCAGTGCCAGGTTTATCAGGGGAGACTCTCCAATGAGCCATTAGAGTCACACGCAGGTTACACACAGAGAAGGGGAGCATATGAGCTAGAAGTGAGCAGATCTAGTAGCACATCTGCAAGCGAAGAGGCAGGCATTGGTCTGAAGCCAGGGGCCTGCATGGTGGCAGGTGTCCTATGGAGTAGAAGTCCAGCAGGGCTCCAAGCATGACCCCTAGTACAACCCAGCTTGAGTGTTGGGTGGTCGGAGCTCTGAGTTCTTTCAGCCCACCAGGGATCGCAATCCCACTTATATCGGTGTCCAGATGGAGTCTTTACCAAAGTATCCAGACTTGTGGTTTTGTGCATTTTGGGCCTCTCCCAAGGTCCTTCCCAACACACCCCATTACCTCAGGATTTGGCATGTTGCCCCTTGACGTAACTGTCGTGGCTGACAGTGACTATGTACTGGGTTGTCAATGTACTGAGTTGACTATATACTGAGATTCTTCTCTGCTCCCAGTTTTGTTCATCTGTAAAACACTTAAATGGCTTCACATAATGTGGGAGAAAGTTAAGCATTCAGACTTTCTATGGTTGAGCATTCATGGCTTCACTATGTCCCCAATCTTTCTTCTGGTCTCCTGTATATCTCCTCTGCTTTCTCTATGTCCAGGCCATCATTTTAGGCATATGGTTTAGAGGTGAGTGACTGGAAAATCTAGTCCACACAAGGGCATCTTTCTCTAATTCACATCAAGGTATGGGCTAGTGATGGTCAGCCTTGCATTGCCAGTATCTGTACACCAACACATTTCCTCTCCTCTCCTCTCCTCTCCTCTCCTCTCCTCTCCTCTCCTCTCCTCTCCTCTCCTCTCCTCTCCTCTCCTCTCCTCTCCTCTCCTCTCCTCTCCTCTCCTCTCCTCTCCTCTCCTCTCTCTCTTCTCCTCTCCTCTCTCTCTCTTCTCCCTCTCTCTCTCTCCTCCCCTCCTCTCCCTCTCCTCCCTCTCTCTTTGTGTGTGTGTGTTTTCCTCTTAGCACATACAGGAAATCCAAAGTCATGAGGAACTATTTGTAGTTCCCCCAGTGTCACCAAAGCCTTTAGTTATGCCAGTTCTCTAAATACTCACCACCCTTTTCTTCTCCCTGCCATTTTAAGGAACATATACATTTTAAAAATTCCAACTAAAGTGTTACCTCCTCTGTGAATCCCTCCCTTCTCTATGCCCAGTGGCAAAATTAAGTAATTTTGCCTTTGTTTCTTTCTACCCTGAACATACTTCTGCCCCAGCAATTATAACACTTTATTTCTTTTGTTGTGCATATCGATAGCATTGTAATCAGTCATTTAGAGCCATGGGTTGTGTCTTAATCATCTTTGTATCTCTCAGACCCAGTATGCTTTCTGGTTCATAACAGAACAAAATAATGTTTCTTCACTGAAATTTCTCTGCGGTTTCTTCCACCTCTGATGAGCTAAGATTAAAAGAATAATGGATTTTTAAGATTAGAAACAACTGAATTGAGTTACTAAAGAAACATCCTAGACCTCAGGTCTTACCTGATATATGGAAACTTCTCTTAGCATTTTCTAGGTTTCAGATAAGTCAAATAAAGCTCCAACATAAAGAGATGATACAATGGGCAGGATAAGACTAGATTTGAGTGTTGACTCTCATTTTGGCCATACACTAGCTATGCAACCTTGGAAAAATCATTGGATGCATTTGACATCAATTTCTTCTTTAATTTAAGGAAAGCCAATAGCTATCTTCAAATGGTGGTTATACATAAAAAAGATGTGCTAACATAAGTATTGCTGCTCTTTGGAATTGTATTGTTTCTCAGGATCATGCCTTTTGGGAAGTTCTTTGTCTCCTCTTTACTCCTTCAACTGAGAAGCAGTAAAACAAATCCTAGAATAAGAGTTGGAAGCTATTGATTGGGCGAATAAAATAAGAAACACTTTTGTAATAAGTAGTGCTGCAATCACAGCTAAGATTGGCTCTCATTTGATAATGAAACATGATTCCGTGAAATAGTAGTTAGCTAAATGTCAAATGAAGGTTATTCCATTAAAATGCTGTTTTAGTTCAATCAAGCAAAGACGAGCTCATGCCTCTCCTTGCTATTACAGAGAACAGCTATTAGTGATTTTTTTGTATTTATGCAATTTCCTTCGGCTGGAGGAATTTCTGACATTTTTTAATTCAGTTCTTCTACAGTGTAACAGTTTGACTGGAAATCTTTATGTTAATGAAAAATTACACATTGCAATATATAATATATATTAAAGTAACTCTATAGTGTGTGTGTGTGTGTGTGTGTGTGTGTGTAATTCTAATCTGTTATTTTAAAACAGACCACGTGGTAAGGAATTGAAACATGCATTGCTTTGTCTGAATATGGAGGTTTGACAAAATGCATATGCTCTCAGGCAAGAAGAACTAGCTTTACAATCAGAAGCTAAATACAGGGTGGGACAAAAGTAGGTTTACAGTTGTTCATATGGAAACTAATACAATGATTAATAAATAATGATACCAGCACTCACCCTGTGTTTGGTGTACTCACCACGGTAAACCTACTTTTGCCCCACCCTGTACTACGGTACTACACTTAACCAATCAGTTTGGGCAAATAATTTAAGGCTTTGAGGCTTAGTTTGCCTATCTCTTACCTATAATGTGCAAAATAAGTAGATAACTTTAACATTGAAAGGCAAAGCATCAGATAAAGTAAGGAATACTACCGTGAAGCCCAGAGCATTGTCCTTGGGGCAGACATACTGGGCTCATTTTGTGTCTATCAATTACTGACTGATGACCTTAGGCCAATTACTTAGGACTCAGTCTTCTGTGGCTCCATCTGTTAAAAAGGGGGAAAGGGATTTGCCTTAAAGAGTTGTGAGGAACCCAGGGGTTGGCATTTGGGAAAGGCTTGCCTATGACAGATATTCAAATACCAGCAGTCTCAGGGTCGTCTCTTCAACAATGCCTCTGTCTAAAGAAATCAAGCTTTTTCTTTCTTTTTTTTTTTCCTGACAAAGTTAGTTGAATATATTCTCACTTGTAATGCCCATAACTTGTTTTTGATCATAGTTATGGCAGTTCTTCGCGCCCCCCACCCCAAGAAAACAAGGCACCTGTGCTCAAATTGTGCTAAGTCATGGAATATCTCTCCCACTCATTCTTGTTCTCTTGTCACATTGACTTGACAAATGAGTAAGTGCAGGTAAGTCACATGCTAATATCCTTTCCCGGAAAATGCCTTTATAAAAAAAAGAAAAAAGGCTGCTTTACTTAGGAAGAATCTAGGGGCTAGAAGAATCTGACAAGATAATGGACGTGATAGAAAATATATTTGTTGCTAATCCATCACATGTTAGCTCTGTGCTCCATGTTGAGAGTATGGGGTGATGACTTCAGCAGCAGAATAGTGATAAATATCTTCCAATGGGCCCATTTCCTTTGTTTTCTCAGCCCATAAAAGAAAAAAACTCTTTATTTCAACTGAATGGTGTTAGCTGCACATCTACCACATCTCTTTGTCTTTTTTATTCATTCATTTTACTCCTTTACAGCTTTCATTTCTTGCATATTTCATAATACATATACAGACAAATAGGTGTATATGTATGCATATATGTATGTGTACATATGTGCATAAATACACATATAGGTGGATATATATGCTGATAGGCACACATATATGTATATATTTATACATGTGAATATGTACATAGGTATATATGTGGATATGTGTGTGTGTCTATGTGTGTATCTCCTGAGAGCCACTACTCGTTATAATTCAAGATCTCACAATACAATTCTAGAAATGTAGACTTGACAGGACTATTGGTAGCTGTCATTTTCTTTTTTCATAAATAACCTTTTCAGAATTTCTTCTAAAACAGCCCACTAGTAAGTGTAAACCCTGCTTCGTTCCCAGCCACCATGGCAAATGACTCTGTTGATGGTATGCAATGAGATTTCCTTCTTCACTTTTTCTTGTTTGAAGAAACATCATATATGGGATCTAAACTGCCCATGGAAGGGTACAAGATGGACCTAGACATTTCCAGAGTGACACAGAGAGGGTCTCGGTTTACCTTCACTTCAGAGTTCAGAGCAGGAAATAGGGGCATTTGAGACTTTCAGTGGTATGGCCAATGGATGGAGAATCCCAGAGTTCCAATCCAGTGTGGCCAGAAATGATATTAAACACACACACACACACACACACACACACACACACACACACACACAAAAAAAAAAAAAAGCTTTTATTTTGTAATTTTACTACTGGTAGATATTAAGAATATTTTTAAATGAAAATGTTTGCAGCAGATAACAAGCCAATATTTTAATCAAATCTTATTCTAAATGTCATAAAAGTGTACATTAATAGAAATATTATCTTATTAGTTATATGAGGATGTGATCATTCAGCCAACCACACACTGGATAACACATTGAAGAGCTAGCATAAGTACAAATCTATGCTAGGCTTGTGAATGAATGGAATGATGCAGGCTTAGTCCATTCCCTGAAAGTATTCACAGCTTCCTTGCTGCTAAAAGACAACCATAGAATGGGCTGTAGTTCAGGGTAAAATGCAGTGTCTTGAGAGAGGCATGCTAATTACCATTGGGATATAGATAAGGAAACATTACTTTTAGCTGGGGCTCAGCCTAAGTGAGAAGGATGCCTTGAAACAAATACTAAATGGGGGAGATAGTCAATTCTGAGGACAAACGAGGTAAACATACAGAGAGAGAGAGAGAAGAAGAAATAAAGAATGAAGAATATTGGAGGATTTCATGCACAAAGGAGGTAATGAGAGGTAAAGCCAGAGAAGTAGTATTGGACTTGATCTTGAAGACACTGAATGCTAGGGCGTTGAGTTTTATTATGAGGCTGAGGGGGGTCATTGATTGTTCCATGCAGAATGGCTTGAGGAGAAAAATGAGTCAATGAAAATGACTCTTCCTGGGGTAGAAGTATCACTCTACCAGCTGAGGGAGTAGGAAATCCTATCTAATAATAGACAAATATGCAAATTGACCACACCTCCGACACACCCACAAGCCACGCCCACCATCCAATCAGAGTGAGCATGCAAATTAACCCAAACCAAGATAGCTACAGCCACAGAGAGCAAGGTTTCCTAGGTAACAGAGGAAGCTAAGCTTTCCGCCTGCCCTTGCCAGGCCTAAGCCTCCACTCAAGCTACAAAGTTTCAATTATAGAAGGTAAACAAATTCAAACAAATGGCGGCAGAATGGAGCTTGAGAGAGCAGGCCAGGGTTGCTGCTGGCAACAGGGGAAGCAAAGCTTTCCACACACCCTGACTGGGCCCACCCGCTTAAGGCAACAAAGTTTCAATTATAACCCCAACACAAATGGCTACTGGCCTCGGAGGGAGCCCTAGGCTTGGCTCTGCTCCAGGCTACAAAGTTTCAATTGTAGAAGGAAAATAAATTCCAGATACCAAGGCCTCGGCTTGCGTTGCCAGGGGGCGTGGCCCACCTGCAAACCACCACAGGCCCCTCGCTCAGGCCGCCCCACACCCCAAGGGAACCCCCACCTGATCCGGGACGCCCTTCAGGGCAAACCAGCTGGCCCCCACCCCTGTACCAGGCCTCTATCTTATCTAATAAAAGAGTAATATGCAGATTAATCATCACTGCAACACACAATATAGCTGCCCCCATGTGGTCAAAGATCCTGCCCCCATGTGGACACAAGATGGCCACCACAAGATGGCCAGCAGGAGAGGGCAGTTGGGAGGCACCCAGCCTGTAAGGGAGGGCAGTTGAGAAGGACCAGGCCTGCAAGGGAGGGCAGTTGGAGGTGATCAACCCTGCAGGAGAGGGCAGTTAGGGGTAACCAGGCCGGCAGAGGAGGGAAGTTGGGGGCAAACATGCTGGCAGCAGAGTGGTTAGGGGGTGATCAGGCTGGCAGGCAGAAGCAGTTAGGGGCAATCAGGAAGGCAGGCAGGCAAGCAGTTGGGAGCCAGCAGTCCTGGATTGTGAGAGGGATGTCCGACTGCCCGTTTAGGCCTGGGATCGGGCCTAAATGGGCAGTCGGACATCCCTCGAGGGTTCCCAGATTGGAGAGGGTACAGGCTGGGCTGAGGGACAACCCCCCTCCATGCACGGATTTCATGCACCAGGCCTCTAGTTTTAAATAAAAGGTGGTAAACAAAGACTTTGAATGAAGTTGGTATGATGAAAACACACACAACACACACACACAAACATTAGAGTAAGTGACTAGAATGAGACATTTGAGACTATCGTTAATTGAGTGATTGTGTTGGGAAGCAGTTTGAGTAGACCAGGTTGTGTGTAGAAGTGACTAAATGGTCTCTTAAGTAGTAGATGGAGAAATCTTGATAAATATTTTGAGAAATTTCCCAGTGTTCTCCCACTAGTGTCTACCATGGTGCCTACCACATCATAAGCACTCAGTTAATATTTGTGGGATAGATAAAAGAAAGATACAGAAATCTAAAAAACCACATGTTTTCTGTGAAATTAGCTATAGCTACCCTTAACACACACATAGAACCAACCATCTGGTTCATTAAGAAAAAACACAAATCTGCATGTCTGACAATTTGAAAATGTATATCTACATTTGAAAATATTTACAGGTATTATAAAAATGTATATATGAAGGAGAGAGGAGTCACATTACCTGAGTTTTAATATGTGCTCTGCCTTTGACAAGTTCTATAACTGCCTCAGTTTCCTCCATTTTACAGAATGGAGATGATAAAGTAGGTAGCTCTTTGCCATGTGATGAGCATTATGCATTTCCACATGAGAAGTGTTTAGAAGAGACTGAAACATGGCACACACTATGTTAATATTTGCATATTATTATTCAATAATGTATTTTTTAGAATTTGCATGATCCCTTTATAGTTTGTATTTCACCTTAAAATTTCCAAACCACGTTCACATACAATATCTTAATTTGTTCATCCATTCCACACCCATCCCTTCCATGTTGTCAGTGAGGAAAATTAAAATGTCCTGCCAACAATGGTACAACTGAGTCACAAACCTAGATCTTCTAGTGAATGGGCATTATTTTAAATGGCATTGTGTTTTTTAAGTACACTTTTATTAATTTCATAGAGGAAGGGAGAAGGAGAGATAGATAGAAATATCAATGATGAGAGAGAATCATAGATTGGTTGCTTCTTGTTTGCCCCAGACTGGGGATCGAGCCAGCGTCTTGGGTGTGTGCCCTGACAGGGAATCAAACCGTGATCTCCTGGTTCATAGGTCAACGCTCAACCACTGAGCCTGACGGCTGGGCTAAATGGCATTGTTTTAAGTAGTAGATGGAGAAATCAAAATAATCTCATTTGGTCATCATTAAGCTAGAAGAGGTCACAGAATCAGAGAGGTTAAATGCATTACCTAAAGTCACACAGCCAGCAAGTCTTGGGGAGATAGTTATAACATGAAGTCAGCCCTGTGTCTTCAGAGCCCTGTCTCTTGGTCAGAAGTGATGCGTGTGCAAGGCAGAGTGTGAGCACTTGGAAAAGGTGGAGGAAAGGCATCGCTAAGTGTGTCAGTGGGCGACTCTTCTCCGCCTCCCTGGGGTCTCGGTCCAGCTGATGCCTTTCCTGATTCTGACACGTGAGAGCTCAGTTTCTTCCCTCCACCTTCCTTTCGGAGGCCCATCTCTTTGGCTCCCCCGGCCCCACTCTGCCTGGGCTTTGAGTAAACAGCCACGGCCATAAACCCTTCATGTAGGTGCAGAGAAGAGCTGTTTTTCATCAGGTCACTGTAGGCAGCAGGGGCTGCCAACTTCCCATCAAAGCCTCATAAACCCTTTTATGAGGCCCATAAAATGCTGCCTACTCCTGTTAGGGGAGAAGAGGACGGCCATCAGACTCAAATCCCGCTGCTTTCAATTGCTGCATGTCCATACATCAGACTCCTTAGAAAAGCAAGCTCAGGCCGCAGCCGAATAATAAAGTGGTCTTTGTGTTCCTGCGGTGTTCCTTTACCCGGCCGCCCATGCCCTGTGGTCCACAGCAGTGCTTGATTACCCTGGAGAGCAGTCCTGGGTGGTGGAGTCAGCAGCAAAGACTGCTGGGAATCTTGTCTTCGGAGCTGAGCTGGGCAAGTATTGGCTGCAGAATGTTCCTCCCTGCGGAACTTGAGAGAGAAGTCCACTTCCTGACAGCCTCTCAGGATTTACCCACTACAGTTGTGCCCCTATATATATTCATGTTCCTGGCATGGACTGTGGCTGCCCCCCCCCAAAAAAAAATTAAAAAGGTAACTACTTTGAGAGTTTGGTTCATGGAACTGCCCAGTCTCCAAGGTTTTCTTATGTCTCACATAATGCTTCATCTTCTCTGCTCTGTCTTAGAGAAGCAGCCAATTTTAGAACTCAGGGTTGGAGTAGAGTTGGATGGCAATTTGCAGGTTACCTGATTCTCCAGTTAGTAGGTATTTTCATCCCACTATACTGTAAGCACCTTTAGCAACAGGCATTGCTTCTATTTCTCTATTTGTAAGAGTCTACTCTTGTGCCTGGTTTATATAGAAAGAGTGAAAAGCTGTTCATTAAATGAATTTATTATTACATGTATCGGTCAGTATATAGGTTATGCGTGGTAACAAACACACCATTGGAAGCTTATTTCTCACTCTTGCTGTAAGTCCACCTCAAGTTGCTTGTTTCATGCCATCTTTACTCTAAGATGCAGACTAATGGAATGGTTTCTATCTTCAAAATTCTGAGTCTTTTGGCAGAGGGGAATGAGGACAGTGGTATGAACCACATGTTGGTTCAAAAGTGTCGCTTCAGAGTTAGATACCTTAATCCTACTCACATTCATACATCATTGACCAGTTCAAATGAAAACCAGGTCTGACTTCAACAGGCTGGGAGATGGTAATTCTCCCATAAACTATCACTTTATTAATTTCCTTTATGCTTTGCCAGAGTTTAATATTTACTTTCATTTGATGCCCCTAAGATATACCTTAGAGAACATAATATTTCACTGTAATATCATAGCGGGGGCTGGCACAACTAATCTGAAAATTTCAAGAGAAAATATGTTTTTTTTAGCATTTGAAGATGAAACCAGTGACAAGACAACAAACCAATACTGATGGTTTTTAATGGAAAAGCTTCATTCAGGTTATGTTCTGTGCTCAGCACCACATCTACAGGACGAAGGCACAATGCCCAGAACAGTGATGCCTCCAGCACCAGAATGATCTTGTCATACGGACAAATTCTGTTATGACTGTCAGCTTGCAGTTACTAAGGCAAAGCAAAAGTTTGATACATTTTTAGGAAGATTTACAAGAAAAATTAATTGAAACGAACAAACAAACATAAAAAGGTTTTCTGTTGAAATCGCTTTCCTTTTCTTGTAGGAGGATAGAGCAAAAGAATATTACATTCAGGATGGCTTTATTCTATTCTTAGATTATTCAGTTTAAAATCCATTTCTCCAAGTAAATGACCTCAGTAAGATTATCACTGAGGTTTACGGAGTTTGCTAATAGACTAGAAAGGAAAAGAGACACATTAAATTGAATTAAATCAAATTAAAGATACAAATGAAATCATTAGCAATAAAAAATAAGGTATTCTGAGAAGGACTACACTTGGGGTTTAAGTCAATTTTAAGGATTGTGGAGGAAAGAGAGAAATTAATGTCGATTGATTTAACGTTTGCAAAACATTGTACTGCATGCTGTTTACATATGGGATTTTGTAAAAAACGACTCAGTGCAAGAGTTATTCCTATGAGAAATCTCTCTCTTTACCCTCCAAAATTAATTGATTAAATATAGTAGCAGCTAATATGTGTTGAACCTATTTACTAAGTACTATACAGTTTGTTTTCAATAAGCAGTGTGCTTTTGTACCCAGAAGACATGTGGCAATGTGTAGAAATGTTTTTGGCTCTCACACATGATGGGGAAGAGTGGAAAGCGTTGTGCTACTGGCATCTGGTGGGTCGAGAACAGGGATGCTATAAACATACAAAGCACAGGCCAGCCCCCTTACAAAAAATGATCTAGCTCGCAGTGTCAGCAGTGCTGAGGTTGAAAAATCCTATGTAGATAAAGTTGTAAGGGTTTAGAATACAAATATCAGATAGCTAATTTAATTAACTAAATTTGTGCTAATTCTGTATTTATGGAGCCCATATTATGGAGAATATATGGTATATAGTTGTTGCCCCATGAATATATTTTTGAATAAGTGAATGGATGAATATTCAATTATTTATGAACTTTAATTGTTTATTAAGTATTACTAATAAAAAGAAATTTTTATTATGTACAGGTATTGTTAAAGTTTTTTACACATATTTAATTATTTAATCCCCACAACAACCCTGTGTAGTAGGTTACTATTTTTAACTCCATTTTAAAAATGAGGCCATGGGCACAGAGAGATTAACAACTTGTCAAAATCTACAGAGCTAATCAATTTAAAGCTGAGATTTAATTCTTGGCTGTCCGGCTTCAGAATCTGGGATATTCACAAACAATTCTAAGATGCTTATCAATGTGATAAGTGACATCAAGGAGAAATACTGGGAATTATGTGAGGGGGGTTGACCTCGCCTAGGGCATCAAGGAGGGTTTGTAATTAACTAGGAAAAGAGACTGAAAAATATTTTAAAAAGAAGAACTTTGGGGAATTCTAGTGAAAAGCCTAAGGTACATTTCTGTTAGTCCGTGAATGCTAGATAAATGGATTATTTACATCAAACTTGAATATTGAAAGGAGTTTAAAGACATCCAGAAATCTGGTTATCCCAGATTGGAACACTGAAGGATGACAATTGCTACTTTACTGCTTTCATAGCCACATGGGAAAAGGGAAAACAAAATATAAACAAATGAAAACACCTTTTCATTCCCCTAGTACTGGGTTTGAAAACAGTAGTCCACAGGTCAAATATGGCAGTCATGGTTTTTGTAAATAAAGCTTTATTGGAGCACAGTCACACTCATTTGTTTATGTATTGCCTATGGCTGCTTCCTCATTACAAGAGCAGAGCTGAATACCTGTGACAGAGACCACATGGCATGCCAAGCCTAGATGTTCACTATCTGGATATTTTCAGAAAACATTCTCTGACCTCTGCCACAGAACAAAGCTGCCAATACTTGAAAAATAATATTTTTGTCAATTACATGGTACTGTAATTTTTTTCCAGAAGTAATCTCCAGATCCATTTTGTTGGCTTTGTAAAGTATAACCTTGGCAGTTGAGCTCTTGTTTGCAGAGAGATGATCTGAATGACTGTGGCTGTGGCCTGATAAATCAATACACCCGCTTTACTGAATAAGTGGAAGGCTTCGTGGAAGCACAATAATATGACTATTTACTTTTATCCATAAGGAAAATGCTGAAAAAATTCTAGGCGGTTTAATTTCTACCAGAGTTCCCATGACAAATAAACCAACATATATTTCAAGCAGCATGCTAACCAACCTGAAGTAGAGCTATAATTATTGTTACTGCACATAAATTGCAGCACAAATACACCAAGGTGACCAGAGTTCATTGCTAGTGTTTGTCTCCAAAATACAGATTTTTGTTCACATGTTTTTAGATAATTTTTTAAACCTTAGTATTATCTAGATCCTTTTAGTGAACAATTCTTTAAAATATACAGTAATTTTAATGACTTTGTCATATTGGCTTTTAAAAACTAGTAGTGAGTATAGAAAACTAATGTACATAGAAGGCATTTTTACACCTTGGTATTGAAGTGTAACATATGTATAGGATATTGCACACACTGTATGTCCAGTTCAATGTATTCTCACAAGTTACACATATCTGTGTGAACAGCACTTAGATTGATAAGCAGAGCGTCTCCGTAGCCTTCTAATGCCGGTTCTGAGTCAAAACCTCATTTCTAACATGATTTGTTAGTTTTGCCTACTTTTATTTACTCTTTTGTGGCTTTCGATCAACTTGAGATCTGTAAGATTCATCCACATTGTTACACATAGAGTGGTAATTTTTTCATTCTCATGCCTGTAAAATATTCCATTGGGTGGATATATACTTTTATTTATTTTTCTGTTGAGGAGGGTTTGGGTTGTTCCCAGATGGAGGCTATTTATTACAAATAGTGTTCCAATGAACATTCTTTTTCCATGACATTTGTTGAACACATAAATACACTTCTCTTTGTACTGAAGATATATATATATATACACACACACACATACACATACTGAGTGGCCAGATTATTATGATCTCTGAACACATAATAACCTGGCCACTCAGTATATATATATATATATATATTTATTTATTAGAGGCCCGGTGCATGAATTCGTGCATGGGTGGGGTCCGGCCAGCCTGGCCAGTGGGAGGGGACATGGGCGGTTGGCTGGCCTGCCTGCTGGTCGAACTCCTGGTAGAGGGGACAATTTGCATATTAGCCTTTTATTATATAGGATATACACTGCGTGGCCAGATTATTATGTATTCAGAGGTATATATCCTGTGTAAAATGAATTATCTTCCTTTGCTATATTATTTCTTGCCCAGACTAAAAGAGACTAATAATTAATTTGAAATCATTCTTGACAGTGAATTAAAAAATCCGTTGTCATAGAACCATTAAATCTCACATTTGAAAGAACTTCAGGGGTCGTCTCTAGGTTATCTCCAGGGTTAATCTGATGGTTGTGTCACTTCTCTGATACTCTCAAAAAATAGGCAACTATCTTCAGTTTATTTACCTTCAAGTAAAAGAAACTCAATTTCTGAAGAGGAAGTTGCTTCAATTTTTACAAAGCTTAAATATTTAGAAAGTTCTCTCAAAAGTCAGAGAGATTTGAGCTTAATTCCTCTTCTGTGTGGTGATCTTGGAGATATTGAAAGATAGTCATTGTGATTTTGAAAAAAGCCTTTTCCCCTCTTTTTTTGTATTGATAATTATTTCTGGATTCTCCATCATCATGTAATCATTGCATTGACACAGTCTAGTCCATCACAATGTCTTCTAAATATTGATGCTCATTAAAAAGAGAGAGAGAGAGGGAGAGTAGAAAACTAATAAAAAAATCAATGAATGTTATTTCTAGATACGAGGAAAACAGATAATTTAAATTCCTTTGGCTTATATTTTTCCTAGGAGGTGTAGAATGAACCGAGAAACTTTTCTGGGGGAAAAAGGGGCTTAAACAATATGGTGTCAAAAGCTCAGCAAAATCCCTAGAGAATCACCAGTCCAGTGCAGCATGGAAAACAATTGTTTCTCTTATATTGAACCCAAGTTTTCTATACATACAGTCTAATTATGCTAGTTATGTTGGGGAATACATTTAATTATCATATCATTTGTGATCCATGATCCATGAACATCTCATGATAACTTTCACTTATTAAACAATTACTTATCAAACATCGGTTGATCAAATAACACGAGGTATCTGAGTCTCTGTTCTTAGGGAGCTTGCAGCTGGAGAGGGGCATAGACTTGTATACCACCCAGTATAAAATAGAAGATAATAGCTGCAACACAGGTGACCGCCCATTGAACAGACTAGTTTCAGGAGCTCTGGAGTGAAGATGCCCAAGGTTTCAGGAGAGTAGGACCATATCTACAGAGTGCTGGGAAGGGAGGAGTATGGTGTCCTGGGCTCCTGAGGAGGGTTAGGGAAGTGAGATAAGTGTCAGTTTAGGGAAGAGTCTAAGATTCTCAAAGGCTTTCTGAAAGTTACCCCGAATTCAGCAGGGCATCAGTAAAATATTTAAGCAGTGAGGTGACATGATCAGAGTGGGTGTTTTAAAAACAAACAAACTCCTTTTGCCTGCGTCATTTTCACAGGGCCGTGTATTCATCCTTCGCAATTACAGTTAAGGTGGCAGTTTTGTCATTTAATAAATAGCATTTATTCAATACTTAGTGGATCTTTAATGGCCGGGGAGGAAACTAATGAAGCCGATGTTATTTTCCTCCTAAAGCAGATTTGAAATTTTCATTTTTCCTGGCTCTCTCGTAGATGTTAGCTGCAGACTTCAAATATTTATTTAATTTTACGGGTGTTGGTGGATTTACTATCTTTGAAAAGCAAGTGTGACATAACTTTATTTCATATGAATAACGCTGTCTGAGCCCGGCTTCCATGCCTTTTGGATACTGTTTCGAATATAAAGGCGATCCTCTGGATGCAGGACAGGGCCCGCACAGCTGTGCTTGTGTTAAGCGGTTTCAGTCCAAAAATAATCATGCCCGGTGTTACCGCAGGGCGCTGGGCTTTCTTTTGTGTTCAACTTCGATTTGGATCTGTAAAATTTAGTATGCCAAGTTTGTCATCAAAACCCTTGGAACGCAGGAGAGGGAAAGGGGTTTGAGGTTAGTTTTGCAGAAACAGAACTTTTTATTAATATTGGAAAACTGCCACCTTGATTTCAGGAAGGGTGGAAAAGCAGGACGGTGTCTCTTTCAGTTTGAAACAACATGCAACCTCTTGCTACGTGCTTTACCCCAAAGAGCTGAGCGTGCGCAGTGTTGGGCTGCCTGAAAATCAGCGCTGGCGGGAGGAGGCATGACTGAATAATGTCTTTCCTCCCAAAATTGTCAAGGTCTTCGCTGAGCAGGCTCATTTGCCCACTGCTCTTTGGCATCCATCAAATCCAGCCCTTTAACATCAGTCAGATTGTCCAGGTGACAAGCACAGAACTTGGCCGATTGCTCTGTGCCTGCATTTCCCCATTTGGTCTGGCTGGCCTGTGTTCCCTCAGCAGGCTGTCATTGAAATCACTGAAACAGTAAAGCAAGAGATTGTGTCCACACAGAACCTGGGCTCAAAATTACCTTCAGCTTTCAAACCAGCTCACACTACCTGAAATGAGAGGACCTAAGATGACCAAGCCTCTCCCTGCAAAATTCCTGCCTGGTTGGCACCTTAATTCTAGTGATTATGTTACTCGTTATGAATTGAATTGTGCTCCTCCCCCGCCCACCCCCCCCTCCCCCCCCCCGCCCTAACCCTCCAAGATGTTGACGTCTTAACCCTCACTACATCAAGGCTAAAGTCCTAACCCCTAATGCTTCAGAATGTGACCGTGTTTGGAAATAGGGTGTCAATAGATGTAGTTAGTTCAGATGAGGTCATCCTGCAGTAACATGGGCCCATAATAAAACATGACTACACCCTAATCAGAAGGGGAAATTTGGACACAGAGACACACTCTGTGTGAAGATTGGAGCTTTGTTGCCACAAACCAAGAACAAGCTTATGACAAGAAGCTAGAGAGAGGCCTGAAAGTGACCTTTGATCCCAGGCTTGTAGCCTTCAGATCTGTGAGACAATCAATTCTTACTCTTTAAACCACTCAGTTTGTGCTCCTTTGTTACAGCAATCCTAGGAAACTAAAACATTCTGATTACTCATCTCTCCCTCTTTTTCTTATATCATCTATCTATCTATCTATCTATCTATCTATCTATCTATCTATCTATCTATCTATCTATCTATCCATCTATCTATCTATCTATCTATCTATCTATCTCGTCTATCTATCAATCATCTATCTATCTATCTTCTATCATCTATCTATTTTATGGATCTTACACTGAGTATTTTGAACATATTCATTCAACAAGTTCTTTTGTGAGCTTCTCTTCTGTCAATTTAAGGTTTATAAAACATTTAATGTGGTTTCTTTAGTATATTTATAACTACTCCAACATATCTATATCTATATCTATATCTATATCTATATCTATATCTATATCTATATCTATATCTATATCTATATCTATATCATCTATATCTATATCTATATATCTAATCTATCTATATCATCTATATTTACATTGTATATATCTATATCTATATTCCCTCAATTCAAATTATTATAGGTGGATTATTATTTAAAAGGCTATTTTGTAAGGAGGGTCTTCAGAGCAAAATAACAACAGTTACAGCAATGAGAGTTAGAATTCACTGAATCACGAATAGGGTCCAGCAAAGTTCCTCACTCGCAATAGTGTCTCATCAACATTTATGGATTTGACTATAGGATTTTCTCCATATTAAAGAGTTCTTAGATTAATTTTGGAAAGCATTCCCAGAAATAAGGAATAAGGGAACTAAAGAAGGCTTCTATTTTCAATTCAGCACTTACTAATCATCAAAAATGATGAAGAGAATTCCTACCTAGGAATCCATTGGGAAGCAAACAGGAGCTATGGGCACTGCAGTCCTTCCCAATGGACTCTGACAGGAAGCCAAATGATCCTGTGGCGAAACCGCCTCTCTGTGTGGCATTAAACGGTGCTGCAGATGACCCTGGACAGATATCAGCATACGTTCCATTGTCTTGGCACTTTTAATTACCTTGGGGAAAATCTGCGTCTGCGGTGACATCTATATATATAAAAGCCAAGCAACTGGAATGACTAGAATGACCAGAACGACCAGAATGACTGGTCGCTCGCTATGATGCACATCGTGGCCAGCCAATCTCCTGTAGCCCCTCCCCCTGGCCAGCCTGGCTTCAGATCACCCTCCCCACCCTGATTGGGGGCAGGGCTGGCTGACCATCCTCCTGTGGCCCCTCTCCCTGGCAAGCCTGGCCCTGATCGGCCCTGATTGGGCAGGCCTGCTAGAACCCACCTGTGCACAAATTTGTGCACTGGGCCTCTAGTTTTATATAAAGACAGACATAACTGGGCAAACAAAGGTGAGAACAGGATAAGAAACAGTGGTCATACATGTATGACATGATATGGCTACAAGAACAAGTAAACTCACACTGCATTTCCCTGTAGGGTTCACAGTGCAGGGGTGAAGAAGAAACTTAAAAAGTCTAGATCAGAAGATTGTTTAAACAGCAATATGAGCACATACTGATATCCAAGATGAATATATTTTTTATTATATACCAAAAGATGTGTATTGTTTTATTTTTTAAATTAAAATTTTTTATTGATTTCAGAGAGGAAGGGAGAAGAAGAGAGATAGAAACATCAATGATGAGAGAGAATCATTGACCAAGCTACCTACTACATGCCCCTTCCTGAGGATTAAGCTTGTAACCCAGGCATGTGCCTGACCTCCTGGTTCATAGGTCAATGCTTAACTGCTGAGCAACACTGGCTGGCTGGGCTGGTTTTCAAATTAAATTTATTGGGCTTACTTTAGTTCTCCCCTTTTAATTAATTAACTAGTTAATTAATTAAAACTTTGTTTCATGAGCATACCCACTAAACTGAAGGTGAATTGGACATCCTGTCATCCTGGCCTGAAGAGCAGTCTGGGCTTTTTCTTCCAGTTGCTTTGCCTTGAGCTGTTCTCCTATAATTGCTCTACTTAAATCCAGCACCAACGCCCAGACTCCTTGCCAACCAGCTCAGTGGCCGTCTAGCCCAGTTTGTCCTCGATGCCCAGTGGAAGTGTGTATCCCCTCCAAGGTCCAGCTGTAGGCCACAGTGGCAGAGCCTCCCTCATGTCAGGCTTGACGGACCATGTTAACAACACTTGTGGCAGAGCCTTAAAATGACTTCCACCAGCCAAACTAGTGTCATAATTCATTTTTAGTACATAGGTCCTTTATGCTATCCATAACTCTGGAAATGAAATTTGCCAACTTGGAATGTTAGACTTATTTTAGAAGTGGCTTTCGAACTATCAAGGTAATTTAAGATGAGGTTAACCATACTTCTCTTTGGAAGAAGTAGGGTAACCAATTTACAATCTTTGCAAAACTCTTTCTATGGCTTAATCAATAGACATACTTGAATATTAATCATCTGTAGCGCATTGTGTGAAAGTCACAAAAGTGAATGTTTAAAAAGTGAGCTCCTCTGTATGTCCAACTTAATAAATAGTAAGTGAGAATAAATTGGGAGGAGTATTAACTCATTCAACAATGAATTATTTGAAATGTACCTAGTGCCCAGCACTAAGCTGTACTCTGTAGATACAGTGATGGGTAAGATAAAATGTGCCCTGCTCGCAGGAGTTTCCCTTGTAGGAGAGGCTCTCCTTCTAGTGCTCAAGGAATATGTCATCTAGACAGGAGTCAAGTTCCAAAATAACTATATTGAAATCAGATGTAAATAGAGACTTGAGTGCTAGGTGAATTTGTACGAGCAAATAACAGTGAAAACAAATGCAGTTATGCAATGAAAAGTGAAGTGGGACAAGTCCCTGGAATATTAAGCCAAAGCAAGATTAGCATTGTATCAAAGGAGGTGCTTAGACCTACATTCTGGCAAATTGTAAAATGAGGCCACTACTACTATTCTGCTGTCCTTTTTACCCCCCTCCCCCAATTCCTTCCCCTTCTCCCCTCTCCCACCTTTGTAATCTCAGGAGCAGACTCTTTGCATACCATGCTTATTAAATTTATAATGACACAGGCAGCGGCAGAAGGTTATTTGAAAATTTCTGATTTTCTAATAATACACAAAAACACACAATTATATGCTTTTGCTATACAGTGGAGGGCGAGTGGGTGGACATGGTCATGTTTATTTCTTTTATTACCGATGCTCAGGGGAAAGGGAGGGAATTTTCATTTATTTGAGGGAATCTGCTCCAGACTCTGTGCTATTATCATTAAAATTGCTAGTCTTAATCACTTTAGAGGTAGAGTCAGTTTGGAGACAACATTCTAAAATGGAAAAAAAAATCTATTTTTTCAAGAGTTAAATTTCTCTAGATGTCCATGGAGATAATTACCCCCAGTGGTCCATTTAATAGGGAATAATATACAGAAGTAGGGATTAAATGTATCTAGGGAGCTTGAAGTCCCGGGCTCTGGTTTCTATTGTGCCACCAACTTTCTGTGTAGTCCTAGATAAAACACATCTCTCTCAGAGCATTATTTTTATTATCTGTTGAATCAAGAGGATTGGCCTGGCTGATCAGTAAGGTTCCTTTCAGCATTGAGATTCCATCTTACACAATCAGCTCATACAGAGCAAGAGGCCCATGCTGTACATGTCTCTGATTTTCTCTGGCTGGATGCTGGCCAGCTGTTCTTGCCTGCATATGGCTTAGCCATCTCCAATAAGCTATTGGGGAAATGGCTAATCACAACAGGGGACCTTGTTCCAGACATTCTGTCAAGGGACTTGCTGTCTCTATTGTCTGATCACCAGGGCAAAGGTGCTTGCACTACCCACATTTTATAGATGAGAAGAGTACTCTGGGCCATTCAGTTGGGAAGTGAAGACCAGATTTGCACCCAGGTGTACCTGACTCCAGAGGCTGGGCTCTGGAGCTCAAGGCTGAGTCAGTAGGTTGAATGGTGACTCCCCAAAAGATATATCCTACCCCTGGAACCTGTGAATATGACTGACCTTATTTGGAAAAAAGCTCTTTGTGATTGTAATTAAGCATCTTGAGATAGGATTATGCTGGGTTTAGGGTAGGCTCTCAATTCCTTCTAAGAAACAGAAGAAGGGGACACACAGACACACAAGAGTGAAGGCCACTTGACAGGAAGAGTGTGGAATAATGCGCCCTAGAAATGCAATTTGGGTAAAAATCAACCTTGTTTTCTCTTTATAAAATTAGAAGCTACCAGTTTTTGACAAACCTCTAGGAAAAGAGGGCTTTATTTCTGGAAAATCTCACAGAAACTTAGGATATAAGTATTGTGAGAATATAAATCTACATATGTCATAGTCAATAAAATAATCTCAGAGATACAGTTTTCTAGTCTGTAAGAAGATAATGGAAATGACACCTAACCTGCAGGAATCTTTGCAAGAGAACTTTGAGAATAAGATGACACCTAATGCAGTGCTTGGCACAGGTAGGCGTAGCTCATATTGTTTTAATTTTTGCTAGTGTCTTTTAATGGATTTAAGATAGACTTTTCTCTTTCAATCTCATCTGCTTTATGTTTTCCTAAGTACCTGTTTATTACAAATAGCAGGAAGTTATTCTAGAGTATTTAATATTTAATATACTTTCAGGAATTTTTGTTAGGTGTTTATTTAGAAAAGATGTGCAATCATTGTTTAAAGGAGTAATAATAAAGGTGATTCTCTAATTAAGGAAAGATAATTCACGATGATTAAGTAATAATTTTATCACCCCACATGCTTGATTAAATCAAGAATACTTTTATTGGGTTACACTGAAGAGAAATGGACCTTCTTTCTTTTGAATCTCAAGGACTAAAAGCAATTGAATATTATTCTTGATTTTTCTCATTTCACTGAGCTCTTCAGTAGAGTATTTTGTTTGGGTTTAGGGAAAGGAGTTGTTCCCAAGGAAAGACAGATTTTTAAAATTTATATTTTGCCTTGTTTTATGGTAAGATTAACACTTAATTAGTTAAGGATTTGCAAAAAAAAACCCCAGCTTTTTCTCTCTTCTAATAGCTTCCTCTCTTTAAAACATGTTTTCATAAGAGGTTTGTTTTTGTTTTGTTTGTTTTGGTTTTTAGAGAGAGAGGAAGGGAGGGTGACAGAGAGATAGAAACATCTATGAGAAACATCATCAATCTGCTGCCTCCTATATGCCCTCTTGTGCCCTGAATGGGAATCAAACAGGCGACCTTGGTGCATGGGTTGATGCTCAACCACAGCCAGGACTAAATCCTTCTTAAAGGTTGGTTTGGTGTGAAAACAAAGGTTACCCTTTGGAAAACAAGCACATACGAACACATAATTGAACTTCTCTAGCATGCTCAGTAAGGTGCTATTTGCTGTGCAGACAGAACTAAACATGATACAGACCCTGCCTTCATAGAGGCCACAATCATCATTTAAGCATATCTTGTAAATCTCATAGTGTGTTACTAGTAAGCCTAATCATAGAATTATTGATAAAAGTGCCTTGAAAAAGATTCCTTGATTAAAGAGCTTTGGAAAATGCTGCACGCTCTAACTCCTCTTGGAGATTCCCAAAGCTCTCTAGTACACTAAAGACTCAGAAGTCGGTAATTAAAAATGCTCACTGCCACATGTACTTACTTAACGTTGTTTAAACCAGTCTTCCCCCAAAGTATTTGCTAGTAGAACTCATTCTTTAAAGAACACTCCTGCTATCTCCTCTTGGACAATGTTCCCTGGGAAAATCTCATTTGGAAAATACAACTTTAGCAGGAAAAATAAAATTCACAGTGCTGTTTTTGTAAGGGGGCCTGGAAGTACTCTGAAGCACTTGGAGGATAACAACCTCCATTAGGTCATTGTATTAGTTACGGTAAGCAACACGAGCTGCTGTAACAAACATCTCTCAATCTCAGTGACTGAGCATCAGAAGTTTATTTCTTGCTTATCTTATAGTCACAGTGCTGGTTGGCAGGGAGCTTTGCTCTGTGGAGTCATTTAGAGAGTCAGGCTTCCTTCAGCAGGTGGCACATGTTCTAAGTTATCCAGTGAGTCAGGCTTCTTGCAACCATATTCTGAAGCTTCAGAGGCCTTCAGTGGATCCTGTGCACTCAGTTAGCATATGAGGAAAAGAGATGGGTCACAGAGAATTATGCGGATAGTTTTGGGGTCAGGCCTATACTCTGCCCACATTTCTTTGTCTGGAAATTGGTCATATGGCCTCAGGTCTATTATTGTGCCCGGCAGGAAGGGGAAAACACAGGTGAGGCTGAACATTTGCAATTCCTGTCACAAATTTTGGAAAAAAAAAGTTTAGAAGTTTTCTAGTGGAACAAAGTAGGTAAGAACATTTTGGGTACAGGGAGACACATGAATAAAGGCCATGGATTCACACAGTGGAAGGGGGTTTTCAAGAAGTTAGAATTCCAGGTGGCAGATGAGTCTGGAGAGAGTTTTGGAATAGACTATAAAAATTTTCAAGCCATAGAAAGGATTTTGCAATTTATATTGTAAATGATTTGGAATCAATGGGTGCATGAGCATATTCATTTTATATGGGCATCTCTGGTAAGAATGTACAAGATGGACTGGAGAGAGGAAGGACTTGTGGAAATAGAGGATAGGAAGCTGTTGCACCTGGAAGAGAGGTTTCAGACTCATTTTGGGGATTGTATTGGAGGTGAAGAGGATAAGCCAAATCGGACAGATAATTTCTTGGAAACATCAGCAAGATTTGATGCAGTGTTTGTTCTGACAGAGGGCTGGAAGAGAGAAATAATTTTAAAGTTTCTGGTTTTTGAGCTTGAGATGATGGTGTCATAATTTATCAAATATTATTTGGAGCTGGAGCAGATTTGGAGATAACATTTTTTCACATTGAGTTTAGTGTGATTGTTGGAGGTACATGGCTGGAGTTTGAAAGTGAGTAAACTATTTCTTGGAGAAGAATAAGCACTTAGACTGAACTTGAAACATTGGGAATAGGTGAGGTCACCCATGAATAACAATTAGGGGGAACAAATGGAAAGAGAGCCAAGGAGAGAACTGCACACAAATCTGAGAGTTCAGTGATGGGTAGAGAAATAAAAACACTACGAAGCTGCCTTAGTGATCAGAAATGAAAGTGTATCTAGGTCAGGGTGGTGTCCATGGGAAAAATACCCTTTCATAAAGCATGATATTGAAGAGTTTTAGATATCATGCTTTATGAAAGGGTAGTACAGACGTTTTTGTCAAGGTCAAATAGAAAAATAAGATGTGTTGCTATTAGGAGTAAAGAAGCAAGTCTCCATGACCATTACTTAAAACATGTTTCTGAACTTGTTGCCTAGCTAATAGAAAAATTTTTGTTGTTGAAAATAGGGCAGAATATATCACTTTTTCCATGCTATCAATGATTTGTAAACACCAGATTTTATTAGAAAAAGAAGGGAAAACAATAAGTGACAGCATGGGAAGTCAGAATGCTTCAGTAGTCTTGACCACTGACGCTGGCATGCTGACTTAGTAGGAAGATAGAAATAATTGTCACATTTTTATTTACTGAGAGTAAGAAATATGAAATGAGTTCCATGAAAATGCATGCCCAAGGGATATTACTGTGCAGGAGAAAGGAAATAGCTGCTAAGTGGATCCGGGTTTGGGGCATAATCAAAACTTGACCATTTCCATACTTATTTATTTGTGAACAATTCTTTTGTGAACCTTTAAATGAATATTTATAGAAGGTCTGGTATTTTTGACAAGGGAAATGCATAAAGAATGTGGTGCCATTTTGGACTGTGAATAAGCCATAATGTAAAAATACATTAGTCTACACTTTTTCTTCGTTCAGTTAAGCATAGCCATTTTATTAAATTAGGGCTCTCTACATATCTGTGCATTATCCAACCAGATGCATGTGCCTCTTTGCTCCAAACATTATTGTCTTCCTCTTGTTGTCTCCCTTGCTTCTAGACAAAGTGAACCAGCAGTGTTCCAAATGGATTGATATGTAATAGAGGAAATGTGGAGAGAATTTCATCTCTGCTTTCTGCACAACACAGCCAAACTTCTCCCCAAATTTGCTATAGTCATAGTTCACTTCCCTTCCCTCTGGCTTAGACACTGTCCTACTCCTACATTCCATCAGAACAATGCTGAGCAAGGCTGCCAACAATCTCTCCCAACAGTGGACTCAGTACAAGATGCTGTATGCATCCACCCCATTGACAGCTCACTCCTTTTGCTGCTTTGGCCTCCATGGAGTCATTCACTCCCGGTTCTTTTCTTACTGTATGGACACCCTGCTTTTTTTGGTTCCACACCTCGGTAGCACACTCAGGTGTGGTTTGTTCTGAATTCTCTTCTTTAAGGCTCCGTTCTGCTGATCTGTGCCACATCCCTAATTTTCTAATATATAGGGGCTCATGGCATTACAGAGTTAGAGAATTGAGTTTGGAGATTAGACTCAAATGGATTAACAGACTAAAAACAACATTAAAAAGTCATCAATTATGACACAATTAGCTTAAGGACATTTCATGATTCAAGAAAAATCCACAGTCATTACACTGCTTGAATGGGCTCCCTCAACACAAGTTAGGTAAGGTTGTTGTGATTGTATGTTCTCACTGACTAACCAGAAAAACTGCTAACACATTTCAGCAATACCTGGTTATTCTTTGGCACTAGCTTGACATTATAATATACCTGTCCTAGTGGTGTATGGTGGTACAATGTACCTAATCCATTGTACACGGTATATGTCACCATCCACAAAATATCACACAGTTGTTTGAGTTCAGAGTCCTGCCTCTTAGAATATTCCACTGCAATCAAATAGGCTTTATACAACTGCAGCAAACCTGTGGTGGTGTTTTTGGGGTTCATGTATTTCCCGGGACGCCCTGCTTGATTGCCATGCTCCTGCTGGCCCCATTATCAGCAGTCCCCAGGGACTTATGCTTCCTTTTAATTACCAGTGACTCGCCAGTGACTCTTAAAGAGTATTGCCATCTGCCAAGGTAGAATTTCTAAGTGATAGTTTTACACCCACATCAGACAAAGCTGGGTCCTTGCTTTTTACCACTCCCCTGTCACACACACCTGCCAGTATTCCTTATCCAGTTTATAGCACCACTGTCCAGCTAAGTGAGCAATGAGAAATTGGGTTCTCATTTTAATCCTCTTCATATTTTTTAATAACCCTTCTGATTTTTACTTCCCTCATTACCCAGCTCACCCTCTGCCTAATCATGTACCAGTTAATAGTTTTTTTTTTCAATTGTGCCCTATAAATAGTTCTTAATTAAGTGCCCTGGTTTCTATTCACCATATATTCTACAGTTAACTGACAATTAGTATTTTATGAGAGCAATAAGAAATTATACCTAGGAGCTTCCTCACATTTTCCAACCTCCCTTGTGGTCAGATTATAGGCACAGGACAGTTCTGGCCAATGGACTTTGAGTGACAGCAGTGTGTATCTCTCTTACCCTAAGAAAATTAAAAGTAAATTAATTTTCTCTATGCTTTATTGTTCCCCTGCCCAAGTCACCATTGAAACCAGATGTTCCAGATGCTGTAGCTTCATGATGGCTGAGGACAGTCTGCCATGGATCAGAGTTGATGAGAACAAGCTCTGAGATTCCAGAGTTTGTTACCACAGCATAGCTTAGCCCATTCTGACTAATACACTGGTAACTCTTCTTCTGAATGCCAGTGTTTTTCCTTTTCAGTTCACTCTCGGCACCATTACCAGCTATTTTTCTAAATGCATCTCATCCTAGGTCCTTTTTATCATGTAATTTATTGGTCCCTCATGTCTATAAAGTCTATATGTTCTAATAGCACGTAAAAGGTCCTTCAGGCCCTGCTGGCATGACTCAGTGGTTGAGCATCAACCAATGAACCAGGAGGTCACAGTTAGATTCCCCGTCAGTGCATATGCCCGGGTTGCAGGTTCGATCCCCAGTGGGGGGGCAGGTAGGAGGCAGCCAATCAATGATTCTCTCTCATCATTGATGTTTCTATCTCTCTCTCCCTCTCCCTTCTTCTGTGAAATCATTTATTTAATCTTCACAATAGTATTTATAGATAAGAATAAATAGAGCCATTTGTAGTTGAAATTGTAGAACATGGTAAAAATTGAGGATAGAGGGATTGATAAAGACTCATTATAAAAAGTCTTATAGATATTGTTACAGATAGTTTTATAAAGATGAGAATGAATCTGTGATATATACAAATCAGGTACATGGAAACAGGTGCAGAGGGCTATGTACAAAAAAAATGTAAACCCACACAAACCCAGAAACAGGCATACACACACATCATGTCCCACACTGATTCTGCTCACAGGCAAACACTGTACTGATCTCAAATCCATACCATTTTACAGTATAAAGGTATTAGAACTTAATTATCTAAAACAAATGAACAGAAGTTCCAAGGAATTTCTAACCTTAATTCTTTCTTGAATATCAATTTTGATCAAGGTTTAGCAAATCTTCTCAGGAAAACATTTATTTCAAACCTGTACATAGCATGTTTTTCCTCTTAGGTGATGAAAACCCTAAGAATTTGAAACACAGGATTAAAGTGGATATGGGAAACAATTAAGCAAGTCTTATAAGTCTTGTATTGTTGATTCTGATGTCTCCATTCTACCACTTCCTTTCAACCTGAATCAACCCTCCTCCCCCAACCGAAGTTGATATTTCTAAAATTTAGATCTCTCACCCTGGCTGGCATGGCTCAATTGGATGGAGTGTCATCCTGTGCACCAAAAGGTTGTCAGTTTCATTCCAGGTCAGGGTACATGCCTGGGTTGTGGGCTTGATCCCCAGTACGGGGAGTGCAGGAGGCAGAAGATCAATGTTTCTCTCACATATTGATGTTTCTATCTATCTATCTATCTATCTATCTATCTATCTATCTATCTATCTATCTATCTATCATCTATCCCCCTCTTCTTTCCTATCTCTCCAAAATCAATACAAAAACTAAAAAAATTTAGATCTCATATGTCTCTCATTTCTTTAAAAGGCTTCAAAGACTTACCATAGTTAATCAGTCTGAGCAAGAGCAGATGCTTTTTGTTATCCAGGAAATGATTTTCTGAACCATAAATCTGAAGACATGATTTGGATCTGCTAGTTTTTCCTTTGGAACCACTGCCTGGAACAGTGCTTGGTGTAGAGCAGCGCTTGGTGTAGAGTAGTTGATTTCTTAATATCTTTACTGTCATAAATAACACTGACATCTCTCTTCCAAGCACATCTCTCACTTCACAATTTGCATACTGAGTTTTGCTGTTTCTTACGTGACTTGAGCATTTGTTCATTTGCCTACCTGTTTATTTTGCTAGTTCCTTCTCTTCCACTGAACTCCAAGGCTTGCTCTCTTTCTGTCCTGTGCACTACATTCTCTACATTAATGTTTTAGTCATATCTTCCCTCCATGAAAGTGACACCTAAAATTGGAAGCAGATTGGATTCCTTCGCCACAAATCACTTCAATGACTACCTTGAGAAGATAATCCTTCAGAGGAGTCAATCTGAGGAGTAAAGTTATGAGTAGGCACAGTTAGCAATAGCAAAATAGCCAACATTTATTGCCTATAATTTGCCTGCTTTGTGTGAAATTAGGACTGAGATTTTTGTCTTCAGAATAGGTTTCTAGTCAGATTCAGCATTCCTCTCAGCAGTTAGAGCTTGGTCAGTTAGCTAACGAGTGAGAGTCTTTCTAGACTCTCTTGGAGACCCTCTTGTTTCTATGCTGCTGGTCCTTGATTCAAATCTCCCATTCGCTTCAGATATGTTGTTGAACCAAACATAGAGAGAAAATTAATCCCCAGGGCTCTCTGGGAATCAGCAAAGCATGTTTATGAGCCCATTATACATTCTTCAGCAACATTCAGGAGGTTAGCACCATTAGAAAGAAAATTCAGATTATCTGCCTTCTATGTATTTTTAAATTTACTTTAACTAAATAAAGCCAATGTTACAACTGGTTCTCATTATGGACTAATTACTTGGTAAATTTGATTCAGAAGAACAAAGAACTTTTGGGTTATTCAAGGACAAAAAAAAAGACTGCACTCCTCAAAAATATACATTTTTTACATTCCTACGACTCAAAAATAGCTAATACATTTTTCTTCATGTTTGAGGGGAAAATCTCCCAGGCTAAGGAATTTGTTCCAAGTTTTTTCAAGGAAAGAATTTATGCTCTAATTTGGTGCCTTAAAATAGAAGAAGGTTGCAATAAGGCTATCTCTTTGGTTCTAAAATTTCTTTACTTAATGGTATTTTTAGCATGATTTTAACTTTGACTTTCTAGTGTGATTTTTATTTTCCCAAAGTGTTGTAACTCTTGATAATCTGGTAGCATCAATCTTTTATTTTATTTATTTTTACTAAATGTTTATGGGAAACTTCTCATGCTGCGCACCTTCTTTGAAATCTGCAATATCAATAGCATATTGAAAGTTCTGGCATGTCCTGTAAAGACAGCCTCCCTGTCCTCTGACCAAACTTTGTTTTGCGAAAAGAAACTTGCTTTCTAAATATGTTCAGCCTATTCTGTGCTTTTGTATCTTTCCTTAGACATTCTTTCTGTAAAAGCACACTTCTGCTTGTTCTCTTGCTAACGTCATCTCTTTCTTTCAAAGTAACATCAATGTGATTCTAGTACATTTGAATTTCTGGCATTTATATTGTTTACTATTCCCTTTATTATCTAGCATAGTGCTATGATAGACGCCATACATATTTTTTAAAAACTTGACTGAAGAAGATAGAAATGTGTAAAAAAATTCTGCTTCACTTCCCTACATGAAATGTGATATTTCTCATGTTGCTTTGGATTTTTCTGTTGACATGTGACTTGTTTAGACTAGGCTGTAATAGGATGGTTTGAGGGCAGCAACATAGACTGGGAAAAACATGGTTATTGACGATGATATGCTTTTCAAGGTCTAGAGGACCTAGTTCTGACTAGGTTGTACTATAACTTTACTATATTTATATGTTTGTTTGTCTTCTCTGCTAGACTGTAAATCCTTGAGAATATGAGCTTTGTAACTTTCTCAACCTCTACATCCTCACAGCCTAGCACAGTGACTGACAGAAATACTAAATGGATATTCAGTTAATGTGCGGTTCAGCTTGCTATTTTCATAGAGGAAGAAGCCCTACTTGTTCTAACCCATCTAATGCACTTACATTGGCAAGTTCTTTGTTTTGAGGACTTGGATCCAGGTGGTATCTGCAGCGTCATACCACCTGGATCCATGTCCATGATCAGGCTGGGAATTTTCCAGATTTACAATTTGCATTATCCATATAATTTTAAAAACTTTTAATTTCATAGGTCCCCCTGTATTAATGGAGGGTTTATTTCCCAGAGTCTATTGCTACACAGACTGTTGTAGTTTGAAAATTTTGAGATGGAAGTATAAGATTAACCACATAACTAGAAGGATTATATACTTTGTCTAAGGCCTCTCTTTGAAAATTGTCTTTCGTCCAATACTCTTTCCTATAGTTTTATGTTTCTAAGACTTGCTCTCTCCCATCTTTCTTCGACAGCATCTTTTAGGAATATCACCCACATTGCCCATGTGGCCTGAAAATAGGCTAATCCACTTCAGGGACCAGGGACAAAAGAGGAGTTCTAGTAGTAGAGCAGTTATGGGCATGACCCCTGTTATATCAATGAAATTCCACATCATATCAATTTTTCCAGTGTATTCCTATGATGTTTTCCAATGGAAGAAATATTTCTGGCTGCCCCACTGGTTGCTGCTCATTGGCTCAACTAGGTGTTTTTCTTATTGGTTGTATATGAACTGTGGGTTATGGTTTAGAATGAAGCCACTGGAGCAACTATGAGCACATTCCAGTGCACGCAATCATTACTAGTGACACATTGCTAAAATCACCCTTTCAGTTTTATCTTTGTAATTAAATATAATTAATAAAAGTTGGGAACTGCTCTCTGGAAAAATATAGCAATTCTGAGAACATTTTTTTTGCTAATGTTTTTATTTTCTCTGACTACATTCTACATTTTAAGTAAACTTGTAAGTTCCTGGCATGCTCACTTATAATAACATAATTCATATAAAAAGTGGAATTTTAGTATTGCCTTATGGCAATATTTAAAAGTCAGAATACCTTACATTCCTGGTCCCTGAAATCTCCAAAGAAGACTGATTCCCACATTGATTTGATCATCACATAGTTGATGCCCAAAGTAGACCCATCATTATCAAAGAAATGGGGAAAGAGAAGGGAAATGAAAGGATGTTAAAACATTTGTCTCTTTGACTTCTGAAATGGTGGGGAAAGCATGGAATTTGAAGATGGGCACATGGGATGGAAAAAAAAGTTCCATCTTTTCTTTATCTTTAAATCTGGGAATAATGACACTTATTCTTCAGGGTTGAAAAGAACCTAAGATGGCGCCTCGGATCTTGAGGCATGCTATAAATGGAAACTATATTTTGTAGTTATATATGAGAATTATTATTCCACAGGTAATACAGTGCAGCTTTTAAGTTCCTACATTAAAGTTAGCCTTTTAATGTGCTACATTCAAATCCCATAGAATGTGCAATTTTAATTTCTTCCTTGAACTTTCTTCCCCACACTACCACTGTAATTGGAACCATTAAGGGACTTACATGTTGGGCTTAGGC